>NW_028167583.1:0-10000 GCF_963513975.1 Fringilla coelebs
CCCTTTGCAGCTGCAGTGTGCCCGGAGCCCTGGGCCTTTTAGTTTGCGGAAGCCTGACCCCTAGGCGTAACCCTAACCCTAACCCTAACCCTAACCCTAACCCTAACCCTAGGCAGGGCAGGCAATGGGCCTAGGGTTAGGGCAGGGGCCAAGGAGAAAGCCCTCGAGGAGGCCAGCTTGTGGCTGTTTTGCGATGCCCCTGGGATGCGCTTTGCAGCTGCAGTGTGCCCGGAGCACTGGGCCTTTTAGTTTGCGGAAGCCTGACCCCTAGGCATAACCCTAACCCTAACCCTAACCCTAACCCTAGGCAGGGCAGCCAATCAGCCTAGGGTTAGGGCAGGGGCCAAGGAGAAAGCCCTCGAGGAGGCCAGCTTGTGGCAGTTTTGCGATGCCCCTGGGATGCCCTTTGCAGCTGCAGTGTGCCCGGAGCCCTGGGCCTTTTAGTTTGCGGAAGCCTGAACCCTAGGCGTAACCCTAACCCTAACCCTAACCCTAACCCTAACCCTAGGCAGGGCAGCCAATCAGCCTAGGGTTAGGGCAGGGGCCAAGGAGAAAGCCCTCGAGGAGGCCAGCTTGTGGCAGTTTTGTGATGCCCCTGGGATGCCTTTTGCAGCTGCAGTGTGCCCGGAGCACTGGGCCTTTTAGTTTGCGGAAGCCTGACCCCTAGGCATAACCCTAACCCTAAGCCTAGGCAGGGCAGCCAATCAGCCTAGGTTTAGGGCAGGGGCCAAGGAGAAAGCCCTCGAGGAGGCCAGCTTGTGGCAGTTTTGCAATGCCCCTGGGATGCCCTTTGCAGCTGCAGTGTGCCCGGAGCCCTGGGCCTTTTAGTTTGCGGAAGCCTGACCCCTAAGCGTAACCCTAACCCTAACCCTAACCCTCACCCTAACCCTAACCCTTGGCAGGGCAGCCAATCAGCCTAGGGTTAGGCCAGGGGCCAAGGAGAAAGCCCTCAAGGAGGCCAGCTTGTGGCAGTTTTGCGATGCCCCTGGGATGCCCTTTGCAGCTGCAGTGTGCCCGGAGCCCTGGCCCTTTTAGTTTGCGGAAGCCTGACCCCTAGGCGTAACCCTAACCCTATCCCTAAAACTACGCATGGCAGCTAATCAGCCTACATTTAGGGCAGGGGCCGAGGAGAAAGCCCTCGAGGAGGCCAGCTTGTGGCAGTTTTGCGATGCCCCTGGGATGCCCTTTGCAGCTGCAGTGTGCCCGGAGCCCTGGCCCTTTTAGTTTGCGGAAGCCTGACACCTAGGCGTAACCCTAACCCTAACCCTAACCCTAACCCTAGGCAGGGCAGCCAATCAGCCTAGGGTTAGGGCAGGGGCCAAGGAGAAAGCCCTCGAGGAGGCCAGCTTGTGGCAGTTTTGCAATGCCCCTGGGATGCCCTTTGCAGCTGCAGTGTGCCCGGAGCCCTGGGCCTTTTAGTTTGCGGAAGCCTGACCCCTAGGCGTAACCCTAACCCTAACCCTAGGCAGGGCAGCCAATCAGCCTAGGGTTAGGGCAGGGGCCAAGGAGAAAGCCCTCGAGGAGGCCAGCTTGTGCCAGTTTTGCGATGCCCCTGGGATGCCCTTTGCAGCTGCAGTGTGCCTGGAGCCCTGGGCCTTTTAGTTTGCGGAAGCCTGAGCCCTAGGCATAACCCTAACCCTAACCCTAACCCTAACCCTAGGCAGGGCAGCCAATCAGCCTAGGGTTAGGGCAGGGGCCAAGGAGAAAGCCCTCGAGGAGGCCAGCTTGTGGCAGTTTTGCGATGCCCCTGGGATGCCCTTTGCAGCTGCAGTGTGCCCCGAGCCCTGGGCCTTTTAGTTTGCGGAAGCCTGACCCCTAGGCGTAACCCTAACCCTAACCCTAGGCAGGGCAGCCAATCAGCCTAGGGTTAGGGCAGGGGCCAAGGAGAAAGCCCTCGAGGAGGCAAGCTTGTGGCAGTTTTGCGATGCCCCTGGGATGCCCTTTGCAGCTGCAGTGTGCCCGGAGCCCTGGGCCTTTTAGTTTGCGGAAGCCTGAGCCCTAGGCGTAACCCTAACCCTAACCCTAACCCTAACCCTAGGCAGGGCAGCCAATCAGCCTAGGGTTAGGGCAGGGGCCAAGGAGAAAGCCCTCGAGGAGGCCAGCTTGTGGCAGTTTTGCGATGCCCCTGGGATGCCCTTTGCAGCTGCAGTGTGCCCGGAGCCCTGGCCCTTTTAGTTTGCGGAAGCCTGACCCCTAGGCGTATCCCTTACCCTAACCCTAGGCAGGGCAGCCAATCAGCCTAGGGTTAGGGCAGGGGCCAAGGAGAAAGCCCTCGAGGAGGCCAGCTTGTGGCAGTTTTGCAATGCCCCTGGGATGCCCTTTGCAGCTGCAGTGTGCCCAGAGCCCTGGGCCTTTTAGTTTGCGGAAGCCTGACCCCTAGGCGTAACTCTAACCCTAACCCTAGGCAGGGCAGCCAATCAGCCTAGGGTTAGGGCAGGGGCCAAGGAGAAAGCCCTCGAGGAGGCCAGCTTGTGGCAGTTTTGCGATGCCCCTGGGATGCCCTTTGCAGCTGCAGTGTGCCCGGAGCCCTGGGCCTTTTAGTTTGCGGAAGCCTGACCCCTAGGCGTAACCCTTACCCTAACCCAAACCCTAACCCTAACCCTAACCCTAGGCAGGGCAGCCAATCAGCCAAGGGTTAGGGCAGGGGCCAAGGAGAAAGCCCTCGAGGAGGCCAGCTTGTGGCAGTTTTGCGATGCCCCTGGGATGCCCTTTGCAGCTGCAGTGTGCCCGGAGCCCTGGGCCTTTTAGTTTGCGGAAGCCTGACCCCTAGGCGTAACCCTAACCCTAACCCTAACCCTAACCCAAACCCTAACCCCAGGCAGGGCAGCCAATCAGCCTAGGGTTAGGGCAGGGGCCAAGGAGAAAGCCCTCGAGGAGGCCAGCTTGTGGCAGTTTTGCGATGCCCCTGGGATGCCCTTTGCAGCTGCAGTGTGGCCTGGAGCACTGGGCCTTTTAGTTTGCGGAAGCCTGACCCCTAGGCGTAACCCTAACCCTAACCCTAACCCTAACCCTAGGCAGGGCAGCCAATCAGCCTAGGGTTAGGGCAGGGGCCAAGGAGAAAGCCCTCGAGGAGGCCAGCTTGTGGCAGTTTTGCGATGCCCCTGGGATGCCCTTTGCAGCTGCAGTGTGCCCGGAGCCCTGGGCCTTTTAGTTTGCGGAAGCCACACCGCTAGGCGTAACCCTAACCCTAACCCTAACCCTAACCCTAGGCAGGGCAGCCATTCAGCCTAGGGTTAGGGCAGGGGCCAAGGAGAAAGCCCTCGAGGAGGCCAGCTTGTGGCAGTTTTGCAATGCCCCTGGGATGCCCTTTGCAGCTGCAGTGTGCCCGGAGCCCTGGCCCTTTTAGTTTGCGGAAGCCTGACCCCTAGGCGTAACCCTAACCCTAACCCTAGGCAGGGCAGCCAATCAGCCTAGGGTTAGGGCAGGGGCCAAGGAGAAAGCCCTCGAGGAGGCCAGCTTGTGCCAGTTTTGCGATGCCCCTGGGATGCCCTTTGCAGCTGCAGTGTGCCTGGAGCTCTGGCCCTTTTAGTTTGCGGAAGCCTGACCCCTAGGCGTAACCCTAACCCTAACCCTAACCCTAACCCTAGGCAGGGCAACCAATCAGCCTAGGGTTAGGGCAGGGGCCAAGGAGAAAGCCCTCGAGGAGGCCAGCTTGTGGCAGTTTTGCGATGCCCCTGGGATGCCCTTTGCAGCTGCAGCGTGCCCGGAGCCCTGGGCCATTTAGTTTGCGGAAGCCTGACCCCTAGGCGTAACCCTAACCCTAACCCTAGGCAGGGCAGCCAATCAGCCTAGGGTTAGGGCAGGGGCCAAGGAGAAAGCCCTCGAGGAGGCCAGCTTGTGGCAGTTTTGCGATGCCCCTGGGATGCCCTTTGCAGCTGCAGTGTGCCTGGAGCACTGGGCCTTTTAGTTTGCGGAAGCCTGACCCCTAGGCGTAACCCTAACCCTATCCCTAAAACTACGCATGGCAGCTAATCAGCCTACATTTAGGGCAGGGGCCGAGGAGAAAGCCCTCGAGGAGGCCAGCTTGTGGCAGTTTTGCGATGCCCCTGGGATGCCCTTTGCAGCTGCAGTGTGCCCGGAGCCCTGGCCCTTTTAGTTTGCGGAAGCCTGACCCCTAGGCGTATCCCTTACCCTAACCCTAGGCAGGGCAGCCAATCAGCCTAGGGTTAGGGCAGGGGCCAAGGAGAAAGCCCTCGAGGAGGCCAGCTTGTGGCAGTTTTGCAATGCCCCTGGGATGCCCTTTGCAGCTGCAGTGTGCCCGGAGCCCTGGGCCTTTTAGTTTGCGGAAGCCTGACCCCTAGGCGTAACCCTAACCCTAACCCTAACCCTAGGCAGGGCAGCCAATCAGCCTAGGGTTAGGGCAGGGGCCAAGGAGAAAGCCCTCGAGGAGGCCAGCTTGTGGCAGTTTTGCGATGCCCCTGGGATGCCCTTTGCAGCTGCAGTGTGCCCAGAGCCCTGGGCCTTTTAGTTTGCGGAAGCCTGACCCCTAGGCGTAACTCTAACCCTAACCCTAGGCAGGGCAGCCAATCAGCCTAGGGTTAGGGCAGGGGCCAAGGAGAAAGCCCTCGAGGAGGCCAGCTTGTGGCAGTTTTGCGATGCCCCTGGGATGCCCTTTGCAGCTGCAGTGTGCCCGGAGCCCTGGGCCTTTTAGTTTGCGGAAGCCTGACCCCTAGGCGTAACCCTTACCCTAACCCAAACCCTAACCCTAACCCTAACCCTAGGCAGGGCAGCCAATCAGCCAAGGGTTAGGGCAGGGGCCAAGGAGAAAGCCCTCGAGGAGGCCAGCTTGTGGCAGTTTTGCGATGCCCCTGGGATGCCCTTTGCAGCTGCAGTGTGCCCGGAGCCCTGGGCCTTTTAGTTTGCGGAAGCCTGACCCCTAGGCGTAACCCTAACCCTAACCCTAACCCTAACCCAAACCCTAACCCCAGGCAGGGCAGCCAATCAGCCTAGGGTTAGGGCAGGGGCCAAGGAGAAAGCCCTCGAGGAGGCCAGCTTGTGGCAGTTTTGCGATGCCCCTGGGATGCCCTTTGCAGCTGCAGTGTGGCCTGGAGCACTGGGCCTTTTAGTTTGCGGAAGCCTGACCCCTAGGCGTAACCCTAACCCTAACCCTAACCCTAACCCTAGGCAGGGCAGCCAATCAGCCTAGGGTTAGGGCAGGGGCCAAGGAGAAAGCCCTCGAGGAGGCCGGCTTGTGGCAGTTTTGCGATGCCCCTGGGATGCCCTTTGCAGCTGCAGTGTGCCCGGAGCCCTGGGCCTTTTAGTTTGCGGAAGCCACACCGCTAGGCGTAACCCTAACCCTAACCCTAACCCTAGGCAGGGCAGCCAATCAGCCTAGGGTCAGGGCAGGGGCCAAGGAGAAAGCCCTCGAGGAGGCCAGCTTGTGGCAGTTTTGCGATGCCCCTGGGATGCCCTTTGCAGCTGCAGTGTGCCCGGAGCCCTGGGCCTTTTAGTTTGCGGAAGCCTGACCCCTAGGCGTAACCCTAACCCTAACCCGAGCCAGGGCAGCCAATCAGCCTAGGGTTAGGGCAGGGGCCAAGGAGAAAGCCCTCGAAGAGGCCAGCTTGTGGCAGTTTTGCGATGCCCCTGGGATGCCCTTTGCAGCTGCAGTGTGCCAGGAGCCCTGGGCCTTTTAGTTTGCGGAAGCCTGACCCCTAGGCGTAACCCTAACCCTAACCCTAACCCTAACCCTAGGCAGGGAAGCCATTCAGCCTAGGGTTAGGGCAGGGGCCAAGGAGAAAGCCCTCGAGGAGGCCAGCTTGTGGCAGTTTTGCGATGCCCCTGGGATGCCCTTTGCAGCTGCAGTGTGCCCGGAGCCCTGGGCCTTTTAGTTTGCGGAAGCCTGACCCCTAGGCGTAACCCTAACCCTAACCCTAGGCAGGGCAGCCAATCAGCCTAGGGTTAGGGCAGGGGCCAAGGAGAAAGCCCTCGAGGAGGCCAGCTTGTGGCAGTTTTGCGATGCCCCTGGGATGCCCTTTGCAGCTGCAGTGTGCCCGGAGCCCTGGCCCTTTTAGTTTGCGGAAGCCTGACCCCTAGGCGTAACCCTAACCCTAACCCTAACCCTAACCCAAGGCAGGGCAGCAAATCAGCCTAGGGTTAGGGCAGGGGCCAAGGAGAAAGCCCTCGAGGAGGCCAGCTTGTGGCAGTTTTGCGATGTCCCTGGGATGCCCTTTGCAGCTGCAGTGTGCCCGGAGCCCTGGGCCTTTTAGTTTGCGGAAGCCTGACCCCTAGGCGTAACCCTAACCCTAACCCTAACCCTAACCCTAACCCTAGGCAGGGCAGGCAATGGGCCTAGGGTTAGGGCAGGGGCCAAGGAGAAAGCCCTCGAGGAGGCCAGCTTGTGGCAGTTTTGCGATGCCCCTGGGATGCCCTTTGCAGCTGCAGTGTGCTCGGAGCCCCGGGCCTTTTAGTTTGCGGAAGCCTGACCCCTAGGCGTAACCCTAACCCTAACCCTAACCCTAACCCTAGGCAGGGCAGCCAATCAGCCTAGGGTTAGGGCAGGGGCCAAGGAGAAAGCCCTCGAGGAGGCCAGCTTGTGGCAGTTTTGCGATTCCATTGGGATGCCCTTTGCAGCTGCAGTGTGCCCGGAGCCCTGGGCCTTTTAGTTTGCGGAAGCCTGACCCCTAGGCGTAACCCTCACCCTAACCCTGACCCTAGGCAGGGCAGCCAATCAGCCTAGGGTTAGGGCAGGGGCCAAGGAGAAAGCCCTCGAGGAGGCCAGCTTGTGGCAGTTTTGCGATGCCCCTGGGATGCCCTTTGCAGCTGCAGTGTGCCCGGAGCCCTGGGCCTTTTAGTTTGCGGAAGCCTGACCCCTAGGCGTAACCCTAACCCTAACCCTAGGCAGGGCAGCCAATCAGCCTAGGGTTAGGGCAGGGGCCAAGGAGAAAGCCCTCGAGGAGGCCAGCTTGTGGCAGTTTTGCGATGCCCCTGGGATGCCCTTTGCAGCTGCAGTGTGCCAGGAGCTCTGGCCCTTTTAGTTTGCGGAAGCCTGACCCCTAGGCGTAACCCTAACCCTAACCCTAACCCTAACCCTAGGCAGGGCAACCAATCAGCCTAGGGTTAGGGCAGGGGCCAAGGAGAAAGCCCTCGAGGAGGCCAGCTTGTGGCAGTTTTGCGATGCCCCTGGGATGCCCTTTTCAGCTGCAGCGTGCCCGGAGCCCTGGGCCATTTAGTTTGCGGAAGCCTGACCCTTAGGCGTAACCCTAACCCCAACCCTAACCCTAGGCAGGGCAGCCAATCAGCCTAGGGTTAGGGCAGGGGCCAAGGAGAAAGCCCTCGAGGAGGCCAGCTTGTGGCAGTTTTGCGATGCCCCTGGGATGCCCTTTGCAGCTGCAGTGTGGCCTGGAGCACTGGGCCTTTTAGTTTGCGGAAGCCTGACCCCTAGGCGTAACCCTAACCCTAACCCTAACCCTAACCCTAGGCAGGGCAGCCAATCAGCCTAGGGTTAGGGCAGGGGCCAAGGAGAAAGCCCTCGAGGAGGCCAGCTTGTGGCAGTTTTGCGATGCCCCTGGGATGCCCTTTGCAGCTGCAGTGTGCCCGGAGCCCTGGGCCTTTTAGTTTGCGGAAGCCTGACCCCTAGGCGTAACCCTAACCCTAACCCTAACCCTAGGCAGGGCAGCCAATCAGCCTAGGGTCAGGGCAGGGGCCAAGGAGAAAGCCCTCGAGGAGGCCAGCTTGTGGCAGTTTTGCGATGCCCCTGGGATGCCCTTTGCAGCTGCAGTGTGCCCGGAGCCCTGGCCCTTTTAGTTTGCGGAAGCCTGACCCCTAGGCGTAACCCTAACCCTAACCCTAGGCAGGGCAGCCAATCAGCCTAGGGTTAGGGCAGGGGCCAAGGAGAAAGCCCTCGAAGAGGCCAGCTTGTGGCAGTTTTGCGATGCCCCTGGGATGCCCTTTGCAGCTGCAGTGTGCCAGGAGCCCTGGGCCTTTTAGTTTGCGGAAGCCTGACCCCTAGGCGTAACCCTAACCCTAACCCTAACCCTAACCCTAGGCAGGGCAGCCAATCAGCCTAGGGTTAGGGCAGGGGCCAAGGAGAAAGCCCTCGAGGAGGCCAGCTTGTGGCAGTTTTGCGATGCCCCTGGGATGCCCTTTGCAGCTGCAGTGTGCCCGGAGCCCTGGGCCTTTTAGTTTGCGGAAGCCTGACCCCTAGGCGTAACCCAAACCCTAACCCTAGGCAGGGCAGCCAATCAGCCTAGGGTTAGGGCAGGGGCCAAGGAGAAAGCCCTCGAGGAGGCCAGCTTGTGGCAGTTTTGCGATGCCCCTGGGATGCCCTTTGCAGCTGCAGTGTGCCCGGAGCCCTGGGCCTTTTAGTTTGCGGAAGCCTGACCCCTAGGCGTAACCCTAACCCTAACCCTAACCCTAACCGTAACCCAAGGCAGGGCAGCCAATCAGCCTAGGGTTAGGGCAGGGGCCAAGGAGAAAGCCCTCGAGGAGGCCAGCTTGTGGCAGTTTTGCGATGTCCCTGGGATGCCCTTTGCAGCTGCAGTGTGCCCGGAGCCCTGGGCCTTTTAGTTTGCGGAAGCCTGACCCCTAGGCGTAACCCTAACCCTAACCCTAACCCTAAACCTAACCCTAACCTTAACCCTAACCCTAGGCAGGGCAGCCAATCAGCCTAGGGTTAGGGCAGGGGCCAAGGAGAAAGCCCTCGAGGAGGCCAGCTTGTGTCAGTTTTGCGATGCCCCTGGGATGCCCTTTGCAGCTGCAGTGTGCCCGGAGCCCTGGGCCTTTTAGTTTGCGGAAGCCTGACCCCTAGGCGTAACCCTAACCCTAACCCTAGGCAGGGCAGCCAATCAGCCTAGGGTTAGGGCAGGGGCCAAGGAGAAAGCCCTCGAAGAGGCCAGCTTGTGGCAGTTTTGCGATGCCCCTGGGATGCCCTTTGCAGCTGCAGTGTGCCAGGAGCCCTGGGCCTTTTAGTTTGCGGAAGCCTGACCCCTAGGCGTAACCCTAACCCTAACCCTAACCCTAACCCTAGGCAGGGCAGCCAATCAGCCTAGGGTCAGGGCAGGGGCCAAGGAGAAAGCCCTCGAGGAGGCCAGCTTGTGGCAGTTTTGCGATGCCCCTGGGATGCCCTTTGCAGCTGCAGTGTGCCCGGAGCCCTGGGCCTTTTAGTTTGCGGAAGCCTGACCCCTAGGCGTAACCCTAACCCTAACCCTAGGCAGGGCAGCCAATCAGCCTAGGGTTAGGGCAGGGGCCAAGGAGAAAGCCCTCGAAGAGGCCAGCTTGTGGCAGTTTTGCGATGCCCCTGGGATGCCCTTTTCAGCTGCAGTGTGCCAGGAGCCCTGGGCCTTTTAGTTTGCGGAAGCCTGACCCCTAGGCGTAACCCTAACCCTAACCCTAACCCTAACCCTAGGCAGGGCAGCCAATCAGCCTAGGGTTAGGGCAGGGGCCAAGGAGAAAGCCCTCGAGGAGGCCAGCTTGTGGCAGTTTTGCGATGCCATTGGGATGCCCTTTGCAGCTGCAGTGTGCCCGGAGCCCTGGCCCTTTTAGTTTGCGGAAGCCTGACCCCTAGGCGTAACCCTAACCCTAACCCTAACCCTAGGCAGGGCAGCCAATCAGCCTAGGGTCAGGGCAGGGGCCAAGGAGAAAGCCCTCGAGGAGGCCAGCTTGTGGCAGTTTTGCGATGCCCCTGGGATGCCCTTTGCAGCTGCAGTGTGCCCGGAGCCCTGGGCCTTTTAGTTTGCGGAAGCCTGACCCCTAGGCGTAACCCTAACCCTAACCCTAACCCTAACCCTAGGCAGGGCAACCAATCAGCCTAGGGTTAGGGCAGGGGCCAAGGAGAAAGCCCTCGAGGAGGCCAGCTTGTGGCAGTTTTGCGATGCCCCTGGGATGCCCTTTGCAGCTGCAGCGTGCCCGGAGCCCTGGGCCATTTAGTTTGCGGAAGCCTGACCCTTAGGCGTAACCCTAACCGCAACCCTAACCCTAGGCAGGGCAGCCAATCAGCCTAGGGTTAGGGCAGGGGCCAAGGAGAAAGCCCTCGAGGAGGCCAGCTTGTGGCAGTTTTGCGATG
>NW_028167583.1:15000-57500 GCF_963513975.1 Fringilla coelebs
AGCTGCAGTGTGCCCGGAGTCCTGGGCCTTTTAGTTTGCGGAAGCCTGACCCCTAGGCGTAACCCTAACCCTAACCCTAACCCTAACCCTAACCCTAGGCAGGGCAGCCAATCAGCCTAGGGTTAGGGCAGGGGCCAAGGAGAAAGCCCTCGAGGAGGCCAGCTTGTGGCTGTTTTGCGATGCCCCTGGGATGCCCTTTGCCGCTGCAGTGTGCCCGGAGCCCTGGGCCTTTTAGTTTGCGGAAGCCTGACCCCTAGGCGTAACCCTAACCCTAACCCTAACCCTAGGCAGGGCAGCCAATCAGCCTTGGGTTAGGGCAGGGGCCAAGGAGAAAGCCCTCGAGGAGGCCAGCTTGTGGCAGTTTTGCGATGCCCCTGGGATGCCCTTTGCAGCTGCAGTGTGCCCGGAGCCCTGGGCCTTTTAGTTTGCGGAAGCCTGACCCCTAGGCGTAACCCTAACCCTAACCCTAGGCAGGGCAGCCAATCAGCCTAGGGTTAGGGCAGGGGCCAAGGAGAAAGCCCTCGAGGAGGCCAGCTTGTGGCAGTTTTGCGATGCCCCTGGGATGCCCTTTGCAGCTGCAGTGTGCCCGGAGCCCTGGGCCTTTTAGTTTGCGGAAGCCTGACCCCTAGGCGTAACCCTAACCCTAACCCTAGGCAGGGCAGCCAATCAGCCTAGGGTTAGGGCAGGGGCCAAGGAGAAAGCCCTCGAGGAGGCCAGCTTGTGGCAGTTTTGCGATGCCCCTGGGATGCCCTTTGCAGCTGCAGTGTGCCCGGAGCCCTGGGCCTTTTAGTTTGCGGAAGCCTGACCCCTAGGCGTAACCCTAACCCTAACCCTAGGCAGGGCAGCCAATCAGCCTAGGGTTAGGGCAGGGGCCAAGGAGAAAGCCCTCGAGGAGGCCAGCTTGTGGCAGTTTTGCAATGCCCCTGGGATGCCCTTTGCAGCTGCAGTGTGCCCGGAGCCCTGGCCCTTTTAGTTTGCGGAAGCCGGACCCCTAGGCGTAACCCTAACCCTAACCCTAGGCAGTACAGCCAATCAGCCTAGGGTTAGGGCAGGGGCCAAGGAGAAAGCCCTCAAGGAGGCCAGCTTGTGGCAGTTTTGCGATGCCCCTGGGATGCCCTTTGCAGCTGCAGTGTGCCCGGAGCCCTGGGCCTTTTAGTTTGCGGAAGCCTGACCCCTAGGCGTAACCCTAACCCTAACCCTAGGCAGGGCAGCCAATCAGCCTAGGGTTAGGGCAGGGGCCAAGGAGAAAGCCCTCGAGGAGGCCAGCTTGTGGCAGTTTTGCGATGCCCCTGGGATGCCCTTTGCAGCTGCAGTGTGCCCGGAGCCCTGGCACATTTAGTTTGCGGAAGCCTGAGCCCTAGGCGTAACCCTAACCCTAACCCTAGGCAGGGCAGCCAATCAGCCTAGGGTTAGGGCAGGGGCCAAGGAGAAAGCCCTCGAGGAGGCCAGCTTGTGGCAGTTTTGCGATGCCCCTGGGATGCCCTTTGCAGCTGCAGTGTGCCCGGAGCCCTGGGCCTTTTAGTTTGCGGAAGCCTGACCCCTAACCCTAACCCTAACCCTAACCCTAGGCAGGGCAGCCAATCAGCCTAGGGTTAGGGCAGGGGCCAAGGAGAAAGCCCTCGAGGAGGCCAGCTTGTGGCAGTTTTGCGATGCCCCTGGGATGCCCTTTGCAGCTGCAGTGTGCCCGGAGCCCTGGGCCTTTTAGTTTGCGGAAGCCTGACCCCTAGGCGTAACCCTAACCCTAACCCTAACCCTAACCCTAGGCAGGGCAGCCAATCAGCCTAGGGTTAGGGCAGGGGCCAAGGAGAAAGCCCTCGAGGAGGCCAGCTTGTGGCAGTTTTGCGATGCCCCTGGGATGCCCTTTGCAGCTGCAGTGTGCCCGGAGCCCTGGCCCTTTTAGTTTGCGGAAGCCTGACCCCTAGGCGTAACCCTAACCCTAACCCTAGGCAGGGCAGCCAATCAGCCTAGGGTTAGGGCAGGGGCCAAGGAGAAAGCCCTCGAGGAGGCCAGCTTGTGGCAGTTTTGCAATGCCCCTGGGATGCCCTTTGCAGCTGCAGTGTGCCCGGAGCCCTGGCCCTTTTAGTTTGCGGAAGCCTGACCCCTAGGCGTAACCCTAACCCTAACCCTAACCCTAGGCAGGGCAGCCAATCAGCCTAGGGTTAGGGCAGGGGCCAAGGAGAAAGCCCTCGAGGAGGCCAGCTTGTGGCAGTTTTGCGATGCCCCTGGGATGCCCTTTGCAGCTGCAGTGTGCCCGGAGCCCTGGCACTTTTAGTTTGCGGAAGCCTGACCCCTAGGCGTAACCCTAACCCTAACCCTAGGCAGGGCAGCCAATCAGCCTAGGGTTAGGGCAGGGGCCAAGGAGAAAGCCCTCGAGGAGGCCAGCTTGTGGCAGTTTTGCAATGCCCCTGGGATGCCCTTTGCAGCTGCAGTGTGGCCTGGAGCACTGGGCCTTTTAGTTTGCGGAAGCCTGACCCCTAGGCGTAACCCTAACCCTAACCCTAACCCTAACCCTAGGCAGGGCAGCCAATCAGCCTAGGGTTAGGGCAGGGGCCAAGGAGAAAGCCCTCGAGGAGGCCAGCTTGTGGCAGTTTTGCGATGCCCCTGGGATGCCCTTTGCAGCTGCAGTGTGCCCGGAGCCCTGGCCCTTTTAGTTTGCGGAAGCCTGACCCCTAGGCGTAACCCTAACCCTAACCCTAACCCTAGGCAGGGCAGCCAATCAGCCTAGGGTCAGGGCAGGGGCCAAGGAGAAAGCCCTCGAGGAGGCCAGCTTGTGGCAGTTTTGCGATGCCCCTGGGATGCCCTTTGCAGCTGCAGTGTGCCCGGAGCCCTGGGCCTTTTAGTTTGCGGAAGCCTGACCCCTAACCCTAACCCTAACCCTAACCCTAGGCAGGGCAGCCAATCAGCCTAGGGTTAGGGCAGGGGCCAAGGAGAAAGCCCTCGAGGAGGCCAGCTTGTGGCAGTTTTGCGATGCCCCTGGGATGCCCTTTGCAGCTGCAGTGTGCCCGGAGCCCTGGGCCTTTTAGTTTGCGGAAGCCTGACCCCTAGGCGTAACCCTAACCCTAACCCTAACCCTAACCCTAGGCAGGGCAGCCAATCAGCCTAGGGTTAGGGCAGGGGCCAAGGAGAAAGCCCTCGAGGAGGCCAGCTTGTGGCAGTTTTGCGATGCCCCTGGGATGCCCTTTGCAGCTGCAGTGTGCCCGGAGCCCTGGCCCTTTTAGTTTGCGGAAGCCTGACCCCTAGGCGTAACCCTAACCCTAACCCTAGGCAGGGCAGCCAATCAGCCTAGGGTTAGGGCAGGGGCCAAGGAGAAAGCCCTCGAGGAGGCCAGCTTGTGGCAGTTTTGCAATGCCCCTGGGATGCCCTTTGCAGCTGCAGTGTGCCCGGAGCCCTGGCCCTTTTAGTTTGCGGAAGCCTGACCCCTAGGCGTAACCCTAACCCTAACCCTAACCCTAGGCAGGGCAGCCAATCAGCCTAGGGTTAGGGCAGGGGCCAAGGAGAAAGCCCTCGAGGAGGCCAGCTTGTGGCAGTTTTGCGATGCCCCTGGGATGCCCTTTGCAGCTGCAGTGTGCCCGGAGCCCTGGCACTTTTAGTTTGCGGAAGCCTGACCCCTAGGCGTAACCCTAACCCTAACCCTAGGCAGGGCAGCCAATCAGCCTAGGGTTAGGGCAGGGGCCAAGGAGAAAGCCCTCGAGGAGGCCAGCTTGTGGCAGTTTTGCAATGCCCCTGGGATGCCCTTTGCAGCTGCAGTGTGGCCTGGAGCACTGGGCCTTTTAGTTTGCGGAAGCCTGACCCCTAGGCGTAACCCTAACCCTAACCCTAACCCTAACCCTAGGCAGGGCAGCCAATCAGCCTAGGGTTAGGGCAGGGGCCAAGGAGAAAGCCCTCGAGGAGGCCAGCTTGTGGCAGTTTTGCGATGCCCCTGGGATGCCCTTTGCAGCTGCAGTGTGCCCGGAGCCCTGGCCCTTTTAGTTTGCGGAAGCCTGACCCCTAGGCGTAACCCTAACCCTAACCCTAACCCTAGGCAGGGCAGCCAATCAGCCTAGGGTTAGGGCAGGGGCCAAGGAGAAAGCCCTCGAGGAGGCCAGCTTGTGGCAGTTTTGCGATGCCCCTGGGATGCCCTTTGCAGCTGCAGTGTGCCCGGAGCCCTGGGCCTTTTAGTTTGCGGAAGCCTGACCCCTAGGCGTAACCCTAACCCTAACCCTAGGCAGGGCAGCCAATCAGCCTAGGGTTAGGGCAGGGGCCAAGGAGAAAGCCCTCGAGGAGGCCAGCTTGTGGCAGTTTTGCGATGCCCCTGGGATGCCCTTTGCAGCTGCAGTGTTCCCGGAGCCCTGGCCCTTTTAGTTTGCGGAAGCCTGACCCCTAGGCGTAACCCTAACCCTAGGCAGGGCAGCCAATCAGCCTAGGGTTAGGGCAGGGGCCAAGGAGAAAGCCCTTGAGGAGGCCAGCTTGTGGCAGTTTTGCGATGCCCCTGGGATGCCCTTTGCAGCTGCAGTGTGCCCGGAGCCCTGGGCCTTTTAGTTTGCGGAAGCCTGACCCCTAGGCGTAACCCTAACCCTAACCCTAACCATAACCCTAGGCAGGGCAGCCAATCAGCCTAGGGTTAGGGCAGGGGCCAAGGAGAAAGCCCTCGAGGAGGCCAGCTTGTGGCAGTTTTGCGATGCCCCTGGGATGCCCTTTGCAGCTGCAGTGTGCCCGGAGTCCTGGGCCTTTTAGTTTGCGGAAGCCTGACCCCTAGGCGTAACCCTAACCCTAACCCTAACCCTAACCCTAACCCTAGGCAGGGCAGCCAATCAGCCTAGGGTTAGGGCAGGGGCCAAGGAGAAAGCCCTCGAGGAGGCCAGCTTGTGGCTGTTTTGCGATGCCCCTGGGATGCCCTTTGCCGCTGCAGTGTGCCCGGAGCCCTGGGCCTTTTAGTTTGCGGAAGCCTGACCCCTAGGCGTAACCCTAACCCTAACCCTAACCCTAGGCAGGGCAGCCAATCAGCCTTGGGTTAGGGCAGGGGCCAAGGAGAAAGCCCTCGAGGAGGCCAGCTTGTGGCAGTTTTGCGATGCCCCTGGGATGCCCTTTGCAGCTGCAGTGTGCCCGGAGCCCTGGCCCTTTTAGTTTGCGGAAGCCTGACCCCTAGGCGTAACCCTAACCCTAACCCTAGGCAGGGCAGCCAATCAGCCTAGGGTTAGGGCAGGGGCCAAGGAGAAAGCCCTCGAGGAGGCCAGCTTGTGGCAGTTTTGCGATGCCCCTGGGATGCCCTTTGCAGCTGCAGTGTGCCCGGAGCCCTGGGCCTTTTAGTTTGCGGAAGCCTGACCCCTAACCCTAACCCTAACCCTAACCCTAGGCAGGGCAGCCAATCAGCCTAGGGTTAGGGCAGGGGCCAAGGAGAAAGCCCTCGAGGAGGCCAGCTTGTGGCAGTTTTGCGATGCCCCTGGGATGCCCTTTGCAGCTGCAGTGTGCCCGGAGCCCTGGGCCTTTTAGTTTGCGGAAGCCTGACCCCTAGGCGTAACCCTAACCCTAGGCAGGGCAGCCAATCAGCCTAGGGTTAGGGCAGGGGCCAAGGAGAAAGCCCTCGAGGAGGCCAGCTTGTGGCAGTTTTGCAATGCCCCTGGGATGCCCTTTGCAGCTGCAGTGTGCCCGGAGCCCTGGCCCTTTTAGTTTGCGGAAGCCTGACCCCTAGGCGTAACCCTAACCCTAACCCTAACCCTAACCCTAGGCAGGGCAGCCAATCAGCCTAGGGTTAGGGCAGGGGCCAAGGAGAAAGCCCTCAAGGAGGCCAGCTTGTGGCAGTTTTGCAATGCCCCTGGGATGCCCTTTGCAGCTGCAGTGTGCCCGGAGGTCTGGGCCTTTTAGTTTGCGGAAGCCTGACCCCTAGGCGTAACCCTAACCCTAACCCTAACCCTAGGCAGGGCAGCCAATCAGCCTAGGGTTAGGGCAGGGGCCAAGGAGAAAGCCCTCGAGGAGGCCAGCTTGTGGCAGTTTTGCGATGCCCCTGGGATGCCCTTTGCAGCTGCAGTGTGCCCGGAGCCCTGGGCCTTTTAGTTTGCGGAAGCCTGACCCCTAGGCGTAACCCTAACCCTAACCCTAGGCTGGGCAGCCAATCAGCCTAGGGTTAGGGCAGGGGCCAAGGAGAAAGCCCTCAAGGCGGCCAGCTTGTGGCAGTTTTGCAATGCCCCTGGGATGCCCTTTGCAGCTGCAGTGTGCCCGGAGCCCTGGCCCTTTTAGTTTGCGGAATCCGGACCCCTAGGCGTAACCCTAACCCTAACCCTAGGCAGTACAGCCAATCAGCCTAGGGTTAGGGCAGGGGCCAAGGAGAAAGCCCTCAAGGAGGCCAGCTTGTGGCAGTTTTGCGATGCCCCTGGGATGCTCTTTGCAGCTGCAGTGTGCCCGGAGCCCTGGGCCTTTTAGTTTGCGGAAGCCTGACCCCTAGGCGTAACCCTAACCCTAACGCTAGGCAGGGCAGCCAATCAGCCTAGGGTTAGGGCAGGGGCCAAGGAGAAAGCCCTCGAGGAGGCCAGCTTGTGGCAGTTTTGCGATGCCCCTGGGATGCCCTTTGCAGCTGCAGTGTGCCCGGAGCCCTGGGCCTTTTAGTTTGCGGAAGCCTGAGCCCTAGGCGTAACCCTAACCCTAACCCTAGGCAGGGCAGCCAATCAGCCTAGGGTTAGGGCAGGGGCCAAGGAGAAAGCCCTCGAGGAGGCCAGCTTGTGGCAGTTTTGCGATGCCCCTGGGATGCCATTTGCAGCTGCAGTGTGCCCGGAGCCCTGGGCCTTTTAGTTTGCGGAAGCCTGACCCCTAACCCTAACCCTAACCCTAACCCTAGGCAGGGCAGCCAATCAGCCTAGGGTTAGGGCAGGGGCCAAGGAGAAAGCCCTCGAAGAGGCCAGCTTGTGGCAGTTTTGCGATGCCCCTGGGATGCCCTTTGCAGCTGCAGTGTGCCCGGAGCCCTGGGCCTTTTAGTTTGCGGAAGCCTGACCCCTAGGCGTAACCCTAACCCTAACCCTAACCCTAACCCTAGGCAGGGCAGCCAATCAGCCTAGGGTTAGGGCAGGGGCCAAGGAGAAAGCCCTCGAGGAGGCCAGCTTGTGGCAGTTTTGCGATGCCCCTGGGATGCCCTTTGCAGCTGCAGTGTGCCCGGAGCCCTGGCCCTTTTAGTTTGCGGAAGCCTGACCCCTAGGCGTAACCCTAACCCTAACCCTAGGCAGGGCAGCCAATCAGCCTAGGGTTAGGGCAGGGGCCAAGGAGAAAGCCCTCGAGGAGGCCAGCTTGTGGCAGTTTTGCGATGCCCCTGGGATGCCCTTTGCAGCTGCAGTGTGCCCGGAGCCCTGGCCCTTTTAGTTTGCGGAAGCCTGACCCCTAGGCGTAACCCTAACCCTAACCCTAACCCTAGGCAGGGCAGCCAATCAGCCTAGGGTTAGGGCAGGGGCCAAGGAGAAAGCCCTCGAGGAGGCCAGCTTGTGGCAGTTTTGCAATGCCCCTGGGATGCCCTTTGCAGCTGCAGTGTGCCCGGAGCCCTGGCCCTTTTAGTTTGCGGAAGCCGGACCCCTAGGCGTAACCCTAACCCTAACCCTAGGCAGTACAGCCAATCAGCCTAGGGTTAGGGCAGGGGCCAAGGAGAAAGCCCTCAAGGAGGCCAGCTTGTGGCAGTTTTGCGATGCCCCTGGGATGCCCTTTGCAGCTGCAGTGTGCCCGGAGCCCTGGGCCTTTTAGTTTGCGGAAGCCTGACCCCTAGGCGTAACCCTAACCCTAACCCTAGGCAGGGCAGCCAATCAGCCTAGGGTTAGGGCAGGGGCCAAGGAGAAAGCCCTCGAGGAGGCCAGCTTGTGGCAGTTTTGCGATGCCCCTGGGATGCCCTTTGCAGCTGCAGTGTGCCCGGAGCCCTGGCACATTTAGTTTGCGGAAGCCTGAGCCCTAGGCGTAACCCTAACCCTAACCCTAGGCAGGGCAGCCAATCAGCCTAGGGTTAGGGCAGGGGCCAAGGAGAAAGCCCTCGAGGAGGCCAGCTTGTGGCAGTTTTGCGATGCCCCTGGGATGCCCTTTGCAGCTGCAGTGTGCCCGGAGCCCTGGGCCTTTTAGTTTGCGGAAGCCTGACCCCTAACCCTAACCCTAACCCTAACCCTAGGCAGGGCAGCCAATCAGCCTAGGGTTAGGGCAGGGGCCAAGGAGAAAGCCCTCGAGGAGGCCAGCTTGTGGCAGTTTTGCGATGCCCCTGGGATGCCCTTTGCAGCTGCAGTGTGCCCGGAGCCCTGGGCCTTTTAGTTTGCGGAAGCCTGACCCCTAGGCGTAACCCTAACCCTAACCCTAACCCTAACCCTAGGCAGGGCAGCCAATCAGCCTAGGGTTAGGGCAGGGGCCAAGGAGAAAGCCCTCGAGGAGGCCAGCTTGTGGCAGTTTTGCGATGCCCCTGGGATGCCCTTTGCAGCTGCAGTGTGCCCGGAGCCCTGGCCCTTTTAGTTTGCGGAAGCCTGACCCCTAGGCGTAACCCTAACCCTAACCCTAGGCAGGGCAGCCAATCAGCCTAGGGTTAGGGCAGGGGCCAAGGAGAAAGCCCTCGAGGAGGCCAGCTTGTGGCAGTTTTGCAATGCCCCTGGGATGCCCTTTGCAGCTGCAGTGTGCCCGGAGCCCTGGGCCTTTTAGTTTGCGGAAGCCTGACCCCTAGGCGTAACCCTAACCCTAACCCTAACCCTAGGCAGGGCAGCCAATCAGCCTAGGGTTAGGGCAGGGGCCAAGGAGAAAGCCCTCGAGGAGGCCAGCTTGTGGCAGTTTTGCGATGCCCCTGGGATGCCCTTTGCAGCTGCAGTGTGCCCGGAGCCCTGGCACTTTTAGTTTGCGGAAGCCTGACCCCTAGGCGTAACCCTAACCCTAACCCTAGGCAGGGCAGCCAATCAGCCTAGGGTTAGGGCAGGGGCCAAGGAGAAAGCCCTCGAGGAGGCCAGCTTGTGGCAGTTTTGCAATGCCCCTGGGATGCCCTTTGCAGCTGCAGTGTGGCCTGGAGCACTGGGCCTTTTAGTTTGCGGAAGCCTGACCCCTAGGCGTAACCCTAACCCTAACCCTAGGCAGGGCAGCCAATCAGCCTAGGGTTAGGGCAGGGGCCAAGGAGAAAGCCCTCGAGGAGGCCAGCTTGTGGCAGTTTTGCGATGCCCCTGGGATGCCCTTTGCAGCTGCAGTGTGCCCGGAGCCCTGGCCCTTTTAGTTTGCGGAAGCCTGACCCCTAGGCGTAACCCTAACCCTAACCCTAACCCTAGGCAGGGCAGCCAATCAGCCTAGGGTCAGGGCAGGGGCCAAGGAGAAAGCCCTCGAGGAGGCCAGCTTGTGGCAGTTTTGCGATGCCCCTGGGATGCCCTTTGCAGCTGCAGTGTGCCCGGAGCCCTGGGCCTTTTAGTTTGCGGAAGCCTGACCCCTAACCCTAACCCTAACCCTAACCCTAGGCAGGGCAGCCAATCAGCCTAGGGTTAGGGCAGGGGCCAAGGAGAAAGCCCTCGAGGAGGCCAGCTTGTGGCAGTTTTGCGATGCCCCTGGGATGCCCTTTGCAGCTGCAGTGTGCCCGGAGCCCTGGGCCTTTTAGTTTGCGGAAGCCTGACCCCTAGGCGTAACCCTAACCCTAACCCTAACCCTAACCCTAGGCAGGGCAGCCAATCAGCCTAGGGTTAGGGCAGGGGCCAAGGAGAAAGCCCTCGAGGAGGCCAGCTTGTGGCAGTTTTGCGATGCCCCTGGGATGCCCTTTGCAGCTGCAGTGTGCCCGGAGCCCTGGCCCTTTTAGTTTGCGGAAGCCTGACCCCTAGGCGTAACCCTAACCCTAACCCTAGGCAGGGCAGCCAATCAGCCTAGGGTTAGGGCAGGGGCCAAGGAGAAAGCCCTCGAGGAGGCCAGCTTGTGGCAGTTTTGCAATGCCCCTGGGATGCCCTTTGCAGCTGCAGTGTGCCCGGAGCCCTGGCCCTTTTAGTTTGCGGAAGCCTGACCCCTAGGCGTAACCCTAACCCTAACCCTAACCCTAGGCAGGGCAGCCAATCAGCCTAGGGTTAGGGCAGGGGCCAAGGAGAAAGCCCTCGAGGAGGCCAGCTTGTGGCAGTTTTGCGATGCCCCTGGGATGCCCTTTGCAGCTGCAGTGTGCCCGGAGCCCTGGCACTTTTAGTTTGCGGAAGCCTGACCCCTAGGCGTAACCCTAACCCTAACCCTAGGCAGGGCAGCCAATCAGCCTAGGGTTAGGGCAGGGGCCAAGGAGAAAGCCCTCGAGGAGGCCAGCTTGTGGCAGTTTTGCAATGCCCCTGGGATGCCCTTTGCAGCTGCAGTGTGGCCTGGAGCACTGGGCCTTTTAGTTTGCGGAAGCCTGACCCCTAGGCGTAACCCTAACCCTAACCCTAACCCTAACCCTAGGCAGGGCAGCCAATCAGCCTAGGGTTAGGGCAGGGGCCAAGGAGAAAGCCCTCGAGGAGGCCAGCTTGTGGCAGTTTTGCGATGCCCCTGGGATGCCCTTTGCAGCTGCAGTGTGCCCGGAGCCCTGGGCCTTTTAGTTTGCGGAAGCCTGACCCCTAGGCGTAACCCTAACCCTAACCCTAACCCTAACCCTAGGCAGGGCAGCCAATCAGCCTAGGGTTAGGGCAGGGGCCAAGGAGAAAGCCCTCGAGGAGGCCAGCTTGTGGCAGTTTTGCGATGCCCCTGGGATGCCCTTTGCAGCTGCAGTGTGCCCGGAGCCCTGGCCCTTTTAGTTTGCGGAAGCCTGACCCCTAGGCGTAACCCTAACCCTAACCCTAACCCTAGGCAGGGCAGCCAATCAGCCTAGGGTTAGGGCAGGGGCCAAGGAGAAAGCCCTCGAGGAGGCCAGCTTGTGGCAGTTTTGCGATGCCCCTGGGATGCCCTTTGCAGCTGCAGTGTGCCCGGAGCCCTGGGCCTTTTAGTTTGCGGAAGCCTGACCCCTAGGCGTAACCCTAACCCTAACCCTAGGCAGGGCAGCCAATCAGCCTAGGGTTAGGGCAGGGGCCAAGGAGAAAGCCCTCGAGGAGGCCAGCTTGTGGCAGTTTTGCGATGCCCCTGGGATGCCCTTTGCAGCTGCAGTGTTCCCGGAGCCCTGGCCCTTTTAGTTTGCGGAAGCCTGACCCCTAGGCGTAACCCTAACCCTAGGCAGGGCAGCCAATCAGCCTAGGGTTAGGGCAGGGGCCAAGGAGAAAGCCCTTGAGGAGGCCAGCTTGTGGCAGTTTTGCGATGCCCCTGGGATGCCCTTTGCAGCTGCAGTGTGCCCGGAGCCCTGGGCCTTTTAGTTTGCGGAAGCCTGACCCCTAGGCGTAACCCTAACCCTAACCCTAACCATAACCCTAGGCAGGGCAGCCAATCAGCCTAGGGTTAGGGCAGGGGCCAAGGAGAAAGCCCTCGAGGAGGCCAGCTTGTGGCAGTTTTGCGATGCCCCTGGGATGCCCTTTGCAGCTGCAGTGTGCCCGGAGTCCTGGGCCTTTTAGTTTGCGGAAGCCTGACCCCTAGGCGTAACCCTAACCCTAACCCTAACCCTAACCCTAACCCTAGGCAGGGCAGCCAATCAGCCTAGGGTTAGGGCAGGGGCCAAGGAGAAAGCCCTCGAGGAGGCCAGCTTGTGGCTGTTTTGCGATGCCCCTGGGATGCCCTTTGCCGCTGCAGTGTGCCCGGAGCCCTGGGCCTTTTAGTTTGCGGAAGCCTGACCCCTAGGCGTAACCCTAACCCTAACCCTAACCCTAGGCAGGGCAGCCAATCAGCCTTGGGTTAGGGCAGGGGCCAAGGAGAAAGCCCTCGAGGAGGCCAGCTTGTGGCAGTTTTGCGATGCCCCTGGGATGCCCTTTGCAGCTGCAGTGTGCCCGGAGCCCTGGCCCTTTTAGTTTGCGGAAGCCTGACCCCTAGGCGTAACCCTAACCCTAACCCTAGGCAGGGCAGCCAATCAGCCTAGGGTTAGGGCAGGGGCCAAGGAGAAAGCCCTCGAGGAGGCCAGCTTGTGGCAGTTTTGCGATGCCCCTGGGATGCCCTTTGCAGCTGCAGTGTGCCCGGAGCCCTGGGCCTTTTAGTTTGCGGAAGCCTGACCCCTAACCCTAACCCTAACCCTAACCCTAGGCAGGGCAGCCAATCAGCCTAGGGTTAGGGCAGGGGCCAAGGAGAAAGCCCTCGAGGAGGCCAGCTTGTGGCAGTTTTGCGATGCCCCTGGGATGCCCTTTGCAGCTGCAGTGTGCCCGGAGCCCTGGGCCTTTTAGTTTGCGGAAGCCTGACCCCTAGGCGTAACCCTAACCCTAGGCAGGGCAGCCAATCAGCCTAGGGTTAGGGCAGGGGCCAAGGAGAAAGCCCTCGAGGAGGCCAGCTTGTGGCAGTTTTGCAATGCCCCTGGGATGCCCTTTGCAGCTGCAGTGTGCCCGGAGCCCTGGCCCTTTTAGTTTGCGGAAGCCTGACCCCTAGGCGTAACCCTAACCCTAACCCTAACCCTAGGCAGGGCAGCCAATCAGCCTAGGGTTAGGGCAGGGGCCAAGGAGAAAGCCCTCAAGGAGGCCAGCTTGTGGCAGTTTTGCAATGCCCCTGGGATGCCCTTTGCAGCTGCAGTGTGCCCGGAGCCCTGGGCCTTTTAGTTTGCGGAAGCCTGACCCCTAGGCGTAACCCTAACCCTAACCCTAACCCTAGGCAGGGCAGCCAATCAGCCTAGGGTTAGGGCAGGGGCCAAGGAGAAAGCCCTCGAGGAGGCCAGCTTGTGGCAGTTTTGCGATGCCCCTGGGATGCCCTTTGCAGCTGCAGTGTGCCCGGAGCCCTGGGCCTTTTAGTTTGCGGAAGCCTGACCCCTAGGCGTAACCCTAACCCTAACCCTAGGCTGGGCAGCCAATCAGCCTAGGGTTAGGGCAGGGGCCAAGGAGAAAGCCCTCAAGGAGGCCAGCTTGTGGCAGTTTTGCAATGCCCCTGGGATGCCCTTTGCAGCTGCAGTGTGCCCGGAGCCCTGGCCCTTTTAGTTTGCGGAATCCGGACCCCTAGGCGTAACCCTAACCCTAACCCTAGGCAGTACAGCCAATCAGCCTAGGGTTAGGGCAGGGGCCAAGGAGAAAGCCCTCAAGGAGGCCAGCTTGTGGCAGTTTTGCGATGCCCCTGGGATGCTCTTTGCAGCTGCAGTGTGCCCGGAGCCCTGGGCCTTTTAGTTTGCATAAGCCTGACCCCTAGGCGTAACCCTAACCCTAACGCTAGGCAGGGCAGCCAATCAGCCTAGGGTTAGGGCAGGGGCCAAGGAGAAAGCCCTCGAGGAGGCCAGCTTGTGGCAGTTTTGCGATGCCCCTGGGATGCCCTTTGCAGCTGCAGTGTGCGCAGTGTGCCCGGAGCCCTGGCACTTTTAGTTTGCGGAAGCCTGACCCCTAGGCGTAACCCTAACCCTAACCCTAGGCAGGGCAGCCAATCAGCCTAGGGTTAGGGCAGGGGCCAAGGAGAAAGCCCTCGAGGAGGCCAGCTTGTGGCAGTTTTGCGATGCCCCTGGGATGCCCTTTGCAGCTGCAGTGTGCCCGGAGCCCTGGCCCTTTTAGTTTGCGGAAGCCTGACTCCTAGGCGTAACCCTAACCCTAACCCTAACCCTAACCCTAACCCTAACCCTAAGCAGGGCAGCCAATCAGCCTAGGGTTAGGGCAGGGGCCAAGGAGAAAGCCCTCGAGGAGGCCAGCTTGTGGCAGTTTTGCGATGCCCCTGGGATGCCCTTTGCAGCTGCAGTGTGCCCGGAGCCCTGGCCCTTTTAGTTTGCGGAAGCCTGACCCCTAGGCGTAAACCTAACCCTAAGCCTAACCCTAACCCTAACCCTAACCCTAACCCTAACCCTAACCCTAGGCAGGGCAGCCAATCAGCCTAGGGTTAGGGCAGGGGCCAAGGAGAAAGCCCTCGAGGAGGCCAGCTTGTGGCAGTTTTGCGATGCCCCTGGGATGCCCTTTGCAGCTGCTCTGTGCCCGGAGCCCTGGGCCTTTTAGTTTGCAGAAGCCTGACCCCTAGGCGTAACCCTAACCCTAACCCTAGGCAGGGCAGCCAATCAGCCTAGGGTTAGGGCAGGGGCCAAGGAGAAAGCCCTCGAGGAGGCCAGCTTGTGGCAGTATTGCGATGCCCCTGGGATGCCCTTTGCAGCTGCAGTGTGCCCGGAGCCCTGGCCCTTTTAGTTTGCGGAAGCCTGACCCCTAGGCGTAACCCTAATCCTAACCCTAACCCTAATCCTAACCCTAGGCAGGGCAGCCAATCAGCCTAGGGTTAGGGCAGGGGCCAAGGAGAAAGCCCTCAAGGAGGCCAGCTTGTGGCTGTTTTGCGATGCCCCTGGGATGCCCTTTGCAGCTGCAGTGTGCTCGGAGCCCTGGGCCTTTTAGTTTGCGGAAGCCTGACCCCTAGGCGTAACCCTAACCCTAACCCTAACCCTAACCCTAGGCAGGGCAGCCAATCAGCCTAGGGTTAGGGCAGGGGCCAAGGAGAAAGCCCTCGAGGAGGCCAGCTTGTGGCAGTTTTGCGATGCCCCTGGGATGCCCTTTGCAGCTGCAGTGTGCCCGGAGCCCTGGCCCTTTTAGTTTGCGGAAGCCTGACCCCTAGGCGTAACCCTAACCCTAACCCTAGGCAGGGCAGCCAATCAGCCTAGGGTTAGGGCAGGGGCCAAGGAGAAAGCACTCGAGGAGGCCAGCTTGTGGCAGTTTTGCGATGCCCCTGGGATGCCCTTTGCAGCTGCAGTGTGCCCGGAGCCCTGGCCCTTTTAGTTTGCGGAAGCCTGACCCCTAGGCGTAACCCTAACCCTAACCCTAACCCTAGGCAGGGCAGCCAATCAGCCTAGGGTTAGGGCAGGGGCCAAGGAGAAAGCCCTCGAGGAGGCCAGCTTGTGGCAGTTTTGCGATGCCCCTGGGATGCCCTTTGCAGCTGCAGTGTGCCCGGAGCCCTGGCCCTTTTAGTTTGCGGAAGCCTGACCCCTAGGCGTAACCCTGACCCTAACCCTAGGCAGGGCAGCCAATCAGCCTAGGGTTTGGGCAGGGGCCAAGGAGAAAGCCCTCGAGGAGGCCAGCTTGTGGCAGTTTTGCGATGCCCCTGGGATGCCCTTTGCAGCTGCAGTGTGCCCGGAGCCCTGGCCCTTTTAGTTTGCGGAAGCCTGACCCCTAGGCGTAACCCTAACCCTAACCCTAGGCAGGGCAGCCAATCAGCCTAGGGTTAGGGCAGGGGCCAAGGAGAAAGCCCTCGAGGAGGCCAGCTTGTGGCAGTTTTGCGATGCCCCGGGATGCCCTTTGCAGCTGCAGTGTGCCCGGAGCCCTGGCCCTTTTAGTTTGCGGAAGCCTGACCCCTAGGCGTAACCCTAACCCTAACCCTAACCCTAGGCAGGGCAGCCAATCAGCCTAGGGTTAGGGCAGGGGCCAAGGAGAAAGCCCTCGAGGAGGCCAGCTTGTGGCAGTTTTGCGATGCCCCTGGGATGCCCTTTGCAGCTGCAGTGTGCCCGGAGCCCTGGGCCTTTTAGTTTGCGGAAGCCTGACCCCTAGGCGTAACCCTAACCCTAACCCTAACCCTAAGCCTAGGCAGGGCAGCCAATCAGCCTAGGGTTAGGGCACGGGCCAAGGAGAAAGCCCTCGAGGAGGCCAGCTTGTGGCAGTTTTGCGATTCCCCTGGGATGGCCTTTGCAGCTGCACTGTGCCCGGAGCCCTGGGCCTTTTAGTTTGCGGAAGCCTGACCCCTAGGCGTAACCCTAACCCTAACCCTAGGCAGGGCAGCCAATCAGCCTAGGGTTAGGGCAGGGGCCAAGGAGAAAGCCCTCGAGGAGGCCAGCTTGTGGCAGTTTTGCGATGCCCCTGGGATGCCCTTTGCAGCTGCAGTGTGCCCGGAGCCCTGGCCCTTTTAGTTTGCGGAAGCCTGCCCCCTAGGCGTTACCCTAACCCTAACCCCAACTCTAACCCTAACCCTAGGCAGGGCAGCCAATCAGCCTAGGGTTAGGGCAGGGGCCAAGGAGAAAGCCCTCGAGGAGGCCAGCTTGTGGCAGTTTTGTGATGCCCCTGGGATGCCCTTTGCAGCTGCAGTGTGCCCGGAGCCCTGGCCCATTTAGTTTGCGGAAGCCTGACCCCTAGGCGTAACCCTGACCCTAACCCTAGGCAGGGCAGCCAATCAGCCTAGGGTTAGGGCAGGGGCCAAGGAGAAAGCCCTCGAGGAGGCCAGCTTGTGGCAGTTTTGCGATGCCCCTGGGATGCCCTTTGCAGCTGTAGTGTGCCCGGAGCCCTGGCCCTTTTAGTTTGCGGAAGCCTGACCCCTAGGCGTAACCCTAACCCTAACCCTAACCCTAGGCAGGGCAGCCAATCAGCCTAGGGTTAGGGCAGGGGCCAAGGAGAAAGCCCTCGAGGTGGCCAGCTTGTGGCAGTTTTGCGATGCCCCTTAGATGCCCTTTGCAGCTGCAGTGTGCCCGGAGCCCAGGCCCTTTTAGTTTGCATAAGCCTGACCCCTAGGCGTAACCCTAACCCTAACCCCAACTCTAACCCTAACGCTAGGCAGGGCAGCCCATCAGCCTAGGGTTAGGGCAGGGGCCAAGGAGAAAGCCCTCGAGGAGGCCAGCTTGTGGCAGTTTTGTGATGCCCCTGGGATGCCCTTTGCAGCTGCAGTTTGCCCTGAGCCCTGGCCCTTTTAGTTTGCATAAGCCTGACCCCTAGGCGTAACCCTAACCCTAACCCCAACCCTAACCCTAACCCTAGGCTGGGAAGCCCATCAGCCTAGGGTTAGGGCAGGGGCCAAGGAGAAAGCCCTCGAGGAGGCCAGCTTGTGGCAGTTTTGCGATGCCCCTGGGATGCCCTTTGCAGCTGCAGTGTGCCCGGAGCCCTGGCCCTTTTAGTTTGCGGAAGCCTGACCCCTAGGCGTAACCCTAACCCTAACCCTAGGCAGGGCAGCCAATCAGCCTAGTGTTAGGGCAGGGGCCAAAGAGAAAGCCCTCGAGGAGGCCAGCTTGTGGCAGTTTTGCGATGCCCCTGGGATGCCCTTTGCAGCTGCAGTGTGCCCGGAGCCCTGGCCCTTTTAGTTTGCATAAGCCTGACCCCTAGGCGTAACCCTAACCCTAACCCTAGGCAGGGCAGCCAATCAGCCTAGGGTTAGGGCAGGGGCCAAGGAGAAAGCCCTCGAGGAGGCCAGCTTGTGGCTGTTTTGCGATGCCCCTGGGATGCCCTTTGCAGCTGCTGTGTGCCCGGAGCCCTGGCCCTTTTAGTTTGCGGAAGCCTGACCCCTAGGCGTAACCCTAACCCTAACCCTAGGCAGGGCAGCCAATCAGCCTAGGGTTAGGGCAGGGGCCAAGGAGAAAGCCCTCGAGGAGGCCAGCTTGTGGCAGTTTTGCGATGCCCCTGGGATGCCCTTTGCAGCTGCCGTGTGCCCGGAGCCCTGGCCCTTTTAGTTTGCGGAAGCCTGACCCCTAGGCGTAACCCTAACCCTAACCCTAACCCTAACCCTAGGCAGGGCAGCCAATCAGCCTAGGGTTAGGGCAGGGGCCAAGGAGAAAGCCCTCGAGGAGGCCAGCTTGTGGCAGTTTTGCGATGCCCCTGGGATGCCCTTTGCAGCTGCAGTGTGCCCGGAGCCCTGGCCCTTTTAGTTTGCGGAAGCCTGACCCCTAGGCGTAACCCTAACCCTAACCCTAACCCTAACCCTAACCCTAACCCTAGGCAGGGCAGCCAATCAGCCTAGGGTAAGGGCAGGGGCCAAGGAGAAAGCCCTCGAGGAGGCCAGCTTGTGGCAGTTTTGCGATGCCCCTGGGATGCCCTTTGCAGCTGCAGTGTGCCCGGAGCCCTGGCCCTTTTAGTTTGCGGAAGCCTGACCCCTAGGCGTAACCCTAACATTAACCCTAACCCTAGGCAGGGCAGCCAATCAGCCTAGGGTTAGGGCAGGGGCCAAGGAGAAAGCCCTCGAGGAGGCCAGCTTGTGGCAGTTTTGCGATGCCCCTGGGATGCCCTTTGCAGCTGCAGTGTGCCCGGAGCCCTGGGCCTTTTAGTTTGCGGAAGCCTGACCCCTAGGCGTAACCCTAACCCTAACCCTAGGCAGGGCAGCCAATCAGCCTAGGGTTAGGGCAGGGGCCAAGGAGAAAGCCCTCGAGGAGGCCAGCTTGTGGCAGTTTTGCGATGCCCCTGGGATGCCCTTTGCAGCTGCAGTGTGCCCGGAGCCCTGGGCCTTTTAGTTTGCGGAAGCCTGACCCCTAGGCGTAACCCTAACCCTAACCCTAACCCTAGGCAGGGCAGCCAATCAGCCTAGGGTTAGGGCAGGGGCCAAGGAGAAAGCCCTCGAGGAGGCCAGCTTGTGGCAGTTTTGCGATGCCCCTGGGATGCCCTTTGCAGCTGCAGTGTGCCCGGAGCCCTGGGCCTTTTAGTTTGCGGAAGCCTGACCCCTAGGCGTAACCCTAACCCTAACCCTAGGCAGGGCAGCCAATCAGCCTAGGGTTAGGGCAGGGGCCAAGGAGAAAGCCCTCGAGGAGGCCAGCTTGTGGCAGTTTTGCGATGCCCCTGGGATGCCCTTTGCAGCTGCAGTGTGCCCGGAGCCCTGGCCCTTTTAGTTTGCGAAAGCCTGACCCCTAGGCGTAACCCTAACCCTAACCCTAGGCAGGGCAGCCAATCAGCCTAGGGTTAGGGCAGGGGCCAAGGAGAAAGCCCTCGAGGAGGCCAGCTTGTGGCAGTTTTGCGATGCCCCTGGGATGCCCTTTGCAGCTGCAGTGTGCCCGGAGCCCTGGCCCTTTTAGTTTGCGGAAGCCTGACCCCTAGGCGTAAACCTAACCCTAAGCCTAACCCTAACCCTAACCCTAACCCTAACCCTAACCCTAGGCAGGGCAGCCAATCAGCCTAGGGTTAGGGCAGGGGCCAAGGAGAAAGCCCTCGAGGAGGCCAGCTTGTGGCAGTTTTGCGATGCCCCTGGGATGCCCTTTGCAGCTGCTCTGTGCCCGGAGCCCTGGGCCTTTTAGTTTGCAGAAGCCTGACCCCTAGGCGTAACCCTAACCCTATCCCTAGGCAGGGCAGCCAATCAGCCTAGGGTTAGGGCAGGGGCCAAGGAGAAAGCCCTCGAGGAGGCCAGCTTGTGGCAGTATTGCGATGCCCCTGGGATGCCCTTTGCAGCTGCAGTGTGCCCGGAGCCCTGGCCCTTTTAGTTTGCGGAAGCCTGACCCCTAGGCGTAACCCTAATCCTAACCCTAACCCTAACCCTAACCCTAGGCAGGGCAGCCAATCAGCCTAGGGTTAGGGCAGGGGCCAAGGAGAAAGCCCTCAAGGAGGCCAGCTTGTGGCTGTTTTGCGATGCCCCTGGGATGCCCTTTGCAGCTGCAGTGTGCTCGGAGCCCTGGGCCTTTTAGTTTGCGGAAGCCTGACCCCTAGGCGTAACCCTAACCCTAACCCTAACCCTAACCCTAGGCAGGGCAGCCAATCAGCCTAGGGTTAGGGCAGGGGCCAAGGAGAAAGCCCTCGAGGAGGCCAGCTTGTGGCAGTTTTGCGATGCCCCTGGGATGCCCTTTGCAGCTGCAGTGTGCCCGGAGCCCTGGCCCTTTTAGTTTGCGGAAGCCTGACCCCTAGGCGTAACCCTAACCCTAACCCTAGGCAGGGCAGCCAATCAGCCTAGGGTTAGGGCAGGGGCCAAGGAGAAAGCCCTCGAGGAGGCCAGCTTGTGGCAGTTTTGCGATGCCCCTGGGATGCCCTTTGCAGCTGCAGTGTGC
This sequence comes from Fringilla coelebs, assembly GCF_963513975.1. Lineage (NCBI taxonomy): Eukaryota > Metazoa > Chordata > Aves > Passeriformes > Fringillidae > Fringilla > Fringilla coelebs. The sequence continues at coordinate 34,616 of NW_028167583.1, forward strand.
CCGGAGCCCTGGCCCTTTTAGTTTGCGGAAGCCTGACCCCTAGGCGTAACCCTAACCCTAACCCTAACCCTAGGCAGGGCAGCCAATCAGCCTAGGGTTAGGGCAGGGGCCAAGGAGAAAGCCCTCGAGGAGGCCAGCTTGTGGCAGTTTTGCGATGCCCCTGGGATGCCCTTTGCAGCTGCAGTGTGCCCGGAGCCCTGGGCCTTTTAGTTTGCGGAAGCCTGACCCCTAGGCGTAACCCTGACCCTAACCCTAGGCAGGGCAGCCAATCAGCCTAGGGTTTGGGCAGGGGCCAAGGAGAAAGCCCTCGAGGAGGCCAGCTTGTGGCAGTTTTGCGATGCCCCTGGGATGCCCTTTGCAGCTGCAGTGTGCCCGGAGCCCTGGCCCTTTTAGTTTGCGGAAGCCTGACCCCTAGGCGTAACCCTAACCCTAACCCTAACCCTAGGCAGGGCAGCCAATCAGCCTAGGGTTAGGGCAGGGGCCAAGGAGAAAGCCCTCGAGGAGGCCAGCTTGTGGCAGTTTTGCGATGCCCCGGGATGCCCTTTGCAGCTGCAGTGTGCCCGGAGCCCTGGCCCTTTTAGTTTGCGGAAGCCTGACCCCTAGGCGTAACCCTAACCCTAACCCTAACCCTAGGCAGGGCAGCCAATCAGCCTAGGGTTAGGGCAGGGGCCAAGGAGAAAGCCCTCGAGGAGGCCAGCTTGTGGCAGTTTTGCGATGCCCCTGGGATGCCCTTTGCAGCTGCAGTGTGCCCGGAGCCCTGGGCCTTTTAGTTTGCGGAAGCCTGACCCCTAGGCGTAACCCTAACCCTAACCCTAACCCTAAGCCTAGGCAGGGCAGCCAATCAGCCTAGGGTTAGGGCACGGGCCAAGGAGAAAGCCCTCGAGGAGGCCAGCTTGTGGCAGTTTTGCGATTCCCCTGGGATGGCCTTTGCAGCTGCACTGTGCCCGGAGCCCTGGGCCTTTTAGTTTGCGGAAGCCTGACCCCTAGGCGTAACCCTAACCCTAACCCTAGGCAGGGCAGCCAATCAGCCTAGGGTTAGGGCAGGGGCCAAGGAGAAAGCCCTCGAGGAGGCCAGCTTGTGGCAGTTTTGCGATGCCCCTGGGATGCCCTTTGCAGCTGCAGTGTGCCCGGAGCCCTGGCCCTTTTAGTTTGCGGAAGCCTGACCCCTAGGCGTTACCCTAACCCTAACCCCAACTCTAACCCTAACCCTAGGCAGGGCAGCCAATCAGCCTAGGGTTAGGGCAGGGGCCAAGGAGAAAGCCCTCGAGGAGGCCAGCTTGTGGCAGTTTTGTGATGCCCCTGGGATGCCCTTTGCAGCTGCAGTGTGCCCGGAGCCCTGGCCCATTTAGTTTGCGGAAGCCTGACCCCTAGGCGTAACCCTGACCCTAACCCTAGGCAGGGCAGCCAATCAGCCTAGGGTTAGGGCAGGGGCCAAGGAGAAAGCCCTCGAGGAGGCCAGCTTGTGGCAGTTTTGCGATGCCCCTGGGATGCCCTTTGCAGCTGTAGTGTGCCCGGAGCCCTGGCCCTTTTAGTTTGCGGAAGCCTGACCCCTAGGCGTAACCCTAACCCTAACCCTAACCCTAGGCAGGGCAGCCAATCAGCCTAGGGTTAGGGCAGGGGCCAAGGAGAAAGCCCTCGAGGTGGCCAGCTTGTGGCAGTTTTGCGATGCCCCTTAGATGCCCTTTGCAGCTGCAGTGTGCCCGGAGCCCAGGCCCTTTTAGTTTGCATAAGCCTGACCCCTAGGCGTAACCCTAACCCTAACCCCAACTCTAACCCTAACGCTAGGCAGGGCAGCCCATCAGCCTAGGGTTAGGGCAGGGGCCAAGGAGAAAGCCCTCGAGGAGGCCAGCTTGTGGCAGTTTTGTGATGCCCCTGGGATGCCCTTTGCAGCTGCAGTTTGCCCTGAGCCCTGGCCCTTTTAGTTTGCATAAGCCTGACCCCTAGGCGTAACCCTAACCCTAACCCCAACCCTAACCCTAACCCTAGGCTGGGAAGCCCATCAGCCTAGGGTTAGGGCAGGGGCCAAGGAGAAAGCCCTCGAGGAGGCCAGCTTGTGGCAGTTTTGCGATGCCCCTGGGATGCCCTTTGCAGCTGCAGTGTGCCCGGAGCCCTGGCCCTTTTAGTTTGCGGAAGCCTGACCCCTAGGCGTAACCCTAACCCTAACCCTAGGCAGGGCAGCCAATCAGCCTAGTGTTAGGGCAGGGGCCAAAGAGAAAGCCCTCGAGGAGGCCAGCTTGTGGCAGTTTTGCGATGCCCCTGGGATGCCCTTTGCAGCTGCAGTGTGCCCGGAGCCCTGGCCCTTTTAGTTTGCATAAGCCTGACCCCTAGGCGTAACCCTAACCCTAACCCTAGGCAGGGCAGCCAATCAGCCTAGGGTTAGGGCAGGGGCCAAGGAGAAAGCCCTCGAGGAGGCCAGCTTGTGGCTGTTTTGCGATGCCCCTGGGATGCCCTTTGCAGCTGCTGTGTGCCCGGAGCCCTGGCCCTTTTAGTTTGCGGAAGCCTGACCCCTAGGCGTAACCCTAACCCTAACCCTAGGCAGGGCAGCCAATCAGCCTAGGGTTAGGGCAGGGGCCAAGGAGAAAGCCCTCGAGGAGGCCAGCTTGTGGCAGTTTTGCGATGCCCCTGGGATGCCCTTTGCAGCTGCCGTGTGCCCGGAGCCCTGGCCCTTTTAGTTTGCGGAAGCCTGACCCCTAGGCGTAACCCTAACCCTAACCCTAACCCTAACCCTAGGCAGGGCAGCCAATCAGCCTAGGGTTAGGGCAGGGGCCAAGGAGAAAGCCCTCGAGGAGGCCAGCTTGTGGCAGTTTTGCGATGCCCCTGGGATGCCCTTTGCAGCTGCAGTGTGCCCGGAGCCCTGGCCCTTTTAGTTTGCGGAAGCCTGACCCCTAGGCGTAACCCTAACCCTAACCCTAACCCTAACCCTAACCCTAACCCTAGGCAGGGCAGCCAATCAGCCTAGGGTAAGGGCAGGGGCCAAGGAGAAAGCCCTCGAGGAGGCCAGCTTGTGGCAGTTTTGCGATGCCCCTGGGATGCCCTTTGCAGCTGCAGTGTGCCCGGAGCCCTGGCCCTTTTAGTTTGCGGAAGCCTGACCCCTAGGCGTAACCCTAACATTAACCCTAACCCTAGGCAGGGCAGCCAATCAGCCTAGGGTTAGGGCAGGGGCCAAGGAGAAAGCCCTCGAGGAGGCCAGCTTGTGGCAGTTTTGCGATGCCCCTGGGATGCCCTTTGCAGCTGCAGTGTGCCCGGAGCCCTGGGCCTTTTAGTTTGCGGAAGCCTGACCCCTAGGCGTAACCCTAACCCTAACCCTAGGCAGGGCAGCCAATCAGCCTAGGGTTAGGGCAGGGGCCAAGGAGAAAGCCCTCGAGGAGGCCAGCTTGTGGCAGTTTTGCGATGCCCCTGGGATGCCCTTTGCAGCTGCAGTGTGCCCGGAGCCCTGGGCCTTTTAGTTTGCGGAAGCCTGACCCCTAGGCGTAACCCTAACCCTAACCCTAACCCTAGGCAGGGCAGCCAATCAGCCTAGGGTTAGGGCAGGGGCCAAGGAGAAAGCCCTCGAGGAGGCCAGCTTGTGGCAGTTTTGCGATGCCCCTGGGATGCCCTTTGCAGCTGCAGTGTGCCCGGAGCCCTGGGCCTTTTAGTTTGCGGAAGCCTGACCCCTAGGCGTAACCCTGACCCTAACCCTAGGCAGGGCAGCCAATCAGCCTAGGGTTAGGGCAGGGGCCAAGGAGAAAGCCCTCGAGGAGGCCAGCTTGTGGCAGTTTTGCGATGCCCCTGGGATGCCCTTTGCAGCTGCAGTGTGCCCGGAGCCCTGGCCCTTTTAGTTTGCGGAAGCCTGACCCCTAGGTGTAACCCTAACCCTAACCCTAATCCTAGGCAGGGCAGCCAATCAGCCTAGGGTTAGGGCAGGGGCCAAGGAGAAAGCCCTCGAGGAGGCCAGCTTGTGGCAGTTTTGCGATGCCCCTGGGATGCCCTTTGCAGCTGCAGTGTGCCCGGAGCCCTGGCCCTTTTAGTTTGCGGAAGCCTGACCCCTAGGCGTAACCCTAACCCTAACCCTAGGCAGGGCAGCCAATCAGCCTAGGGTTAGGGCAGGGGCCAAGGAGAAAGCCCTCGAGGAGGCCAGCTTGTGGCAGTTTTGCGATGCCCCTGGGATGCCCTTTGCAGCTGCAGTGTGCCCGGAGCCCTGGCCCTTTTAGTTTGCGGAAGCCTGACCCCTAGGCGTAACCCTAACCCTAACCCTAACCCTAACCCTAGGCAGGGCAGCCAATCAGCCTAGGGTTAGGGCAGGGGCCAAGGAGAAAGCCCTCGAGGAGGCCAGCTTGTGGCAGTTTTGCGATGCCCCTGGGATGCCCTTTGCAGCTGCCGTGTGCCCGGAGCCCTGGCCCTTTTAGTTTGCGGAAGCCTGACCCCTAGGCGTAACCCTAACCCTAACCCTAACCCTAACCCTAGGCAGGGCAGCCAATCAGCCTAGGGTTAGGGCAGGGGCCAAGGAGAAAGCCCTCGAGGAGGCCAGCTTGTGGCAGTTTTGCGATGCCCCTGGGATGCCCTTTGCAGCTGCAGTGTGCCCGGAGCCCTGGCCCTTTTAGTTTGCAGAAGCCTGACCCCTAGGCGTAACCCTAACCCTAACCCTAACCCTAGGCAGGGCAGCCAATCAGCCTAGGGTTAGGGCAGGGGCCAAGGAGAAAGCCCTCGAGGAGGCCAGCTTGTGGCAGTTTTGCGATGCCCCTGGGATGCCCTTTGCAGCTGCAGTGTGCCCGGAGCCCTGGGCCTTTTAGTTTGCGGAAGCCTGATCCCTAGGCGTAACCCTAACCCTAACCCTAACCCTAACCCTTGGAAGGGCAGCCAATCAGCCTAGGGTTAGGGCAGGGGCCAAGGAGAAAGCCCTCGAGGAGGCCAGCTTGTGGCAGTTTTGCGATGCCCCTGGGATGGCCTTTGCAGCTGCACTGTGCCCGGAGCCCTGGGCCTTTTAGTTTGCGGAAGCCTGACCCCTAGGCGTAACCCTAACCCTAACCCTAGGCAGGGCAGCCAATCAGCCTAGGGTTAGGGCAGGGGCCAAGGAGAAAGCCCTCGAGGAGGCCAGCTTGTGGCAGTTTTGCGATGCCCCTTAGATGCCCTTTGCAGCTGCAGTGTGCCCGGAGCCCTGGCCCTTTTAGTTTGCATAAGCCTGACCCCTAGGCGTAACCCTAACCCTAACCCCAACTCTAACCCTAACCCTAGGCAGGGCAGCCAATCAGCCTAGGGTTAGGGCAGGGGCCAAGGAGAAAGCCCTCGAGGAGGCCAGCTTGTGGCAGTTTTGCGATGCCCCTGGGATGCCCTTTGCAGCTGCTGTGTGCCCGGAGCCCTGGCCCTTTTAGTTTGCATAAGCCTGACCCCTAGGCGTAACCCTAACCCTAACCCCAACTCTAACCCTAACCCTAGGCAGGGCAGCCAATCAGCCTAGGGTTAGGGCAGGGGCCAAGGAGAAAGCCCTCGAGGAGGCCAGCTTGTGGCAGTTTTGTGATGCCCCTGGGATGCCCTTTGAAGCTGCAGTGTGCCCGGAGCCCTGGCCCTTTTAGTTTGCGGAAGCCTGACCCCTAGGCGTAACCCTAACCCTAACCCTAACCCTAGGCAGGGCAGCCAATCAGCCTAGGGTTAGGGCAGGGGCCAAGGAGAAAGCCCTCGAGGAGGCCAGCTTGTGGCAGTTTTGCGATGCCCCTGGGATGCCCTTTGCAGCTGCAGTGTGCCCGGAGCCCTGGCCCTTTTAGTTTGCGGAAGCCTGACCCCTAGGCGTAACCCTAACCCTAACCCTAACCCTAACCCTAGGCAGGGCAGCCAATCAGCCTAGGGTTAGGGCAGGGGCCAAGGAGAAAGCCCTCGAGGAGGCCAGCTTGTGGCAGTTTTGCGATGCCCCTGGGATGCCCTTTGCAGCTGCAGTGTGCCCGGAGCCCTGGCCCTTTTAGTTTGCGGAAGCCTGACCCCTAGGCGTAACCCTAACCCTAACCCTAACCCTAACCCTAACCCTAGGCAGGGCAGCCAATCAGCCTAGGGTTAGGGCAGGGGCCAAGGAGAAAGCCCTCGAGGAGGCCAGCTTGTGGCAGTTTTGCGATGCCCCTGGGATGCCCTTTGCAGCTGCAGTGTTCCCGGAGCCCTGGCCCTTTTAGTTTGCGGAAGCCTGACCCCTAGGCGTAACCCTAACCCTAACCGTAACCCTAGGCAGGGCAGCCAATCAGCCTAGGGTTAGGGCAGGGGCCAAGGAGAAAGCCCTCGAGGAGGCCAGCTTGTGGCAGTTTTGCGATGCCCCTGGGATGCCCTTTGCAGCTGCTGTGTGCCCGGAGCCCTGGCCCTTTTAGTTTGCATAAGCCTGACCCCTAGGCGTAACCCTAACCCTAACCCCAACTCTAACCCTAACCCTAGGCAGGGCAGCCAATCAGCCTAGGGTTAGGGCAGGGGCCAAGGAGAAAGCCCTCGAGGAGGCCAGCTTGTGGCAGTTTTGTGATGCCCCTGGGATGCCCTTTGCAGCTGCAGTGTGCCCGGAGCCCTGGCCCTTTTAGTTTGCAGAAGCCTGACCCCTAGGCGTAACCCTAACCCTAACCCTAACCCTAGGCAGGGCAGCCAATCAGCCTAGGGTTAGGGCAGGGGCCAAGGAGAAAGCCCTCGAGGAGGCCAGCTTGTGGCAGTTTTGCGATGCCCCTGGGATGCCCTTTGCAGCTGCAGTGTGCCCGGAGCCCTGGCCCTTTTAGTTTGCGGAAGCCTGACCCCTAGGCGTAACCCTAACCCTAACCCTAACCCTAGGCAGGGCAGCCAATCAGCCTAGGGTTAGGGCAGGGGCCAAGGAGAAAGCCCTCGAGGAGGCCAGCTTGTGGCAGTTTTGCGATGCCCCTGGGATGCCCTTTGCAGCTGCAGTGTGCCCGGAGCCCTGGGCCTTTTAGTTTGCGGAAGCCTGATCCCTAGGCGTAACCCTAACCCTAACCCTAACCCTAACCCTTGGAAGGGCAGCCAATCAGCCTAGGGTTAGGGCAGGGGCCAAGGAGAAAGCCCTCGAGGAGGCCAGCTTGTGGCAGTTTTGCGATGCCCCTGGGATGGCCTTTGCAGCTGCACTGTGCCCGGAGCCCTGGGCCTTTTAGTTTGCGGAAGCCTGACCCCTAGGCGTAACCCTAACCCTAACCCTAGGCAGGGCAGCCAATCAGCCTAGGGTTAGGGCAGGGGCCAAGGAGAAAGCCCTCGAGGAGGCCAGCTTGTGGCAGTTTTGCGATGCCCCTGGGATGCCCTTTGCAGCTGCAGTGTGCCCGGAGCCCTGGCCCTTTTAGTTTGCGGAAGCCTGACCCCTAGGCGTAACCCTAACCCTAACCCTAACCCTAACCCTAACCCTAGGCAGGGCAGCCAATCAGCCTAGGGTTAGGGCAGGGGCCAAGGAGAAAGCCCTCGAGGAGGCCAGCTTGTGGCAGTTTTGCGATGCCCCTGGGATGCCCTTTGCAGCTGCAGTGTGCCCGGAGCCCTGGCCCTTTTAGTTTGCGGAAGCCTGACCCCTAGGCGTAACCCTAACCCTAACCCTAACCCTAACCCTAACCCTAGGCAGGGCAGCCAATCAGCCTAGGGTTAGGGCAGGGGCCAAGGAGAAAGCCCTCGAGGAGGCCAGCTTGTGGCAGTTTTGCGATGCCCCTGGGATGCCCTTTGCAGCTGCAGTGTTCCCGGAGCCCTGGCCCTTTTAGTTTGCGGAAGCCTGACCCCTAGGCGTAACCCTAACCCTAACCGTAACCCTAGGCAGGGCAGCCAATCAGCCTAGGGTTAGGGCAGGGGCCAAGGAGAAAGCCCTCGAGGAGGCCAGCTTGTGGCAGTTTTGCGATGCCCCTGGGATGCCCTTTGCAGCTGCTGTGTGCCCGGAGCCCTGGCCCTTTTAGTTTGCATAAGCCTGACCCCTAGGCGTAACCCTAACCCTAACCCCAACTCTAACCCTAACCCTAGGCAGGGCAGCCAATCAGCCTAGGGTTAGGGCAGGGGCCAAGGAGAAAGCCCTCGAGGAGGCCAGCTTGTGGCAGTTTTGTGATGCCCCTGGGATGCCCTTTGCAGCTGCAGTGTGCCCGGAGCCCTGGCCCTTTTAGTTTGCGGAAGCCTGACCCCTAGGCGTAACCCTAACCCTAACCCTAACCCTAGGCAGGGCAGCCAATCAGCCTAGGGTTAGGGCAGGGGCCAAGGAGAAAGCCCTCGAGGAGGCCAGCTTGTGGCAGTTTTGCGATGCCCCTGGGATGCCCTTTGCAGCTGCAGTGTGCCCGGAGCCCTGGCCCTTTTAGTTTGCGGAAGCCTGACCCCTAGGCGTAACCCTAACCCTAACCCTAACCCTAGGCAGGGCAGCCAATCAGCCTAGGGTTAGGGCAGGGGCCAAGGAGAAAGCCCTCGAGGAGGCCAGCTTGTGGCAGTTTTGCGATGCCCCTGGGATGCCCTTTGCAGCTGCAGTGTGCCCGGAGCCCTGGGCCTTTTAGTTTGCGGAAGCCTGATCCCTAGGCGTAACCCTAACCCTAACCCTAACCCTAACCCTTGGAAGGGCAGCCAATCAGCCTAGGGTTAGGGCAGGGGCCAAGGAGAAAGCCCTCGAGGAGGCCAGCTTGTGGCAGTTTTGCGATGCCCCTGGGATGGCCTTTGCAGCTGCACTGTGCCCGGAGCCCTGGGCCTTTTAGTTTGCGGAAGCCTGACCCCTAGGCGTAACCCTAACCCTAACCCTAGGCAGGGCAGCCAATCAGCCTAGGGTTAGGGCAGGGGCCAAGGAGAAAGCCCTCGAGGAGGCCAGCTTGTGGCAGTTTTGCGATGCCCCTTAGATGCCCTTTGCAGCTGCAGTGTGCCCGGAGCCCTGGCCCTTTTAGTTTGCATAAGCCTGACCCCTAGGCGTAACCCTAACCCTAACCCCAACTCTAACCCTAACCCTAGGCAGGGCAGCCAATCAGCCTAGGGTTAGGGCAGGGGCCAAGGAGAAAGCCCTCGAGGAGGCCAGCTTGTGGCAGTTTTGCGATGCCCCTGGGATGCCCTTTGCAGCTGCTGTGTGCCCGGAGCCCTGGCCCTTTTAGTTTGCATAAGCCTGACCCCTAGGCGTAACCCTAACCCTAACCCCAACTCTAACCCTAACCCTAGGCAGGGCAGCCAATCAGCCTAGGGTTAGGGCAGGGGCCAAGGAGAAAGCCCTCGAGGAGGCCAGCTTGTGGCAGTTTTGCGATGCCCCTGGGATGCCCTTTGCAGCTGCAGTGTGCCCGGAGCCCTGGCCCTTTTAGTTTGCGGAAGCCTGACCCCTAGGCGTAACCCTAACCCTAACCCTAACCCTAGGCAGGGCAGCCAATCAGCCTAGGGTTAGGGCAGGGGCCAAGGAGAAAGCCCTCGAGGAGGCCAGCTTGTGGCAGTTTTGCGATGCCCCTGGGATGCCCTTTGCAGCTGCAGTGTGCCCGGAGCCCTGGCCCTTTTAGTTTGCGGAAGCCTGACCCCTAGGCGTAACCCTAACCCTAACCCTAACCCTAGGCAGGGCAGCCAATCAGCCTAGGGTTAGGGCAGGGGCCAAGGAGAAAGCCCTCGAGGAGGCCAGCTTGTGGCAGTTTTGCGATGCCCCTGGGATGCCCTTTGCAGCTGCAGTGTGCCCGGAGCCCTGGGCCTTTTAGTTTGCGGAAGCCTGACCCCTAGGCGTAACCCTAACCCTAACCCTAACCCTAACCCTTGGAAGGGCAGCCAATCAGCCTAGGGTTAGGGCAGGGGCCAAGGAGAAAGCCCTCGAGGAGGCCAGCTTGTGGCAGTTTTGCGATGCCCCTGGGATGGCCTTTGCAGCTGCACTGTGCCCGGACCCCTGGGCCTTTTAGTTTGCGGAAGCCTGACCCCTAGGCGTAACCCTAACCCTAACCCTAGGCAGGGCAGCCAATCAGCCTAGGGTTAGGGCAGGGGCCAAGGAGAAAGCCCTCGAGGAGGCCAGCTTGTGGCAGTTTTGCGATGCCCCTTAGATGCCCTTTGCAGCTGCAGTGTGCCCGGAGCCCTGGCCCTTTTAGTTTGCATAAGCCTGACCCCTAGGTGTAACCCTAACCCTAACCCCAACTCTAACCCTAACCCTAGGCAGGGCAGCCAATCAGCCTAGGGTTAGGGCAGGGGCCAAGGAGAAAGCCCTCGAGGAGGCCAGCTTGTGGCAGTTTTGTGATGCCCCTGGGATGCCCTTTGCAGCTGCAGTGTGCCCTGAGCCCTGGCCCTTTTAGTTTGCATAAGCCTGACCCCTAGGCGTAACCCTAACCCTAACCCCAACCCTAACCCTAACCCTAGGCAGGGCAGCCAATCAGCCTAGGGTTAGGGCAGGGGCCAAGGAGAAAGCCCTCGAGGAGGCCAGCTTGTGGCAGTTTTGCGATGCCCCTGGGATGCCCTTTGCAGCTGCAGTGTGCCCGGAGCCCTGGCCCTTTTAGTTTGCGGAAGCCTGACCCCTAGGCGTAACCCTAACCCTAACCCTAGGCAGGGCAGCCAATCAGCCTAGTGTTAGGGCAGGGGCCAAGGAGAAAGCCCTCGAGGAGGCCAGCTTGTGGCAGTTTTGCGATGCCCCTGGGATGCCCTTTGCAGCTGCAGTGTGCCCGGAGCCCTGGCCCTTTTAGTTTGCATAAGCCTGACCCCTAGGCGTAACCCTAACCCTAACCCTAGGCAGGGCAGCCAATCAGCCTAGGGTTAGGGCAGGGGCCAAGGAGAAAGCCCTCGAGGAGGCCAGCTTGTGGCAGTTTTGCGATGCCCCTGGGATGCCCTTTGCAGCTGCTGTGTGCCCGGAGCCCTGGCCCTTTTAGTTTGCGGAAGCCTGACCCCTAGGCGTAACCCTAACCCTAACCCTAGGCAGGGCAGCCAATCAGCCTAGGGTTAGGGCAGGGGCCAAGGAGAAAGCCCTCGAGGAGGCCAGCTTGTGGCAGTTTTGCGATGCCCCTGGGATGCCCTTTGCAGCTGCCGTGTGCCCGGAGCCCTGGCCCTTTTAGTTTGCGGAAGCCTGACCCCTAGGCGTAACCCTAACCCTAACCCTAACCCTAACCCTAGGCAGGGCAGCCAATCAGCCTAGGGTTAGGGCAGGGGCCAAGGAGAAAGCCCTCGAGGAGGCCAGCTTGTGGCAGTTTTGCGATGCCCCTGGGATGCCCTTTGCAGCTGCAGTGTGCCCGGAGCCCTGGCCCTTTTAGTTTGCGGAAGCCTGAACCCTAGGCGAAACCCTAACCCTAACCCTAACTCTAACCCTAACCCTAACCCTAACCCTAACCCTAGGCAGGGCAGCCAATCAGCCTAGGGTTAGGGCAGGGGCCAAGGAGAAAGCCCTCGAGGAGGCCAGCTTGTGGCAGTTTTGCGATGCCCCTGGGATGCCCTTTGCAGCTGCAGTGTGCCCGGGGCCCTGGCCCTTTTAGTTTGCATAAGCCTGACCCCTAGGCGTAACCCTAACCCTAACCCTAGGCAGGGCAGCCAATCAGCCTAGGGTTAGGGCAGGGGCCAAGGAGAAAGCCCTCGAGGAGGCCAGCTTGTGGCAGTTTTGCGATGCCCCTGGGATGCCCTTTGCAGCTGCTGTGTGCCCGGAGCCCTGGCCCTTTTAGTTTGCGGAAGCCTGACCCCTAGGCATAACCCTAACCCTAACCCTAGGCAGGGCAGCCAATCAGCCTAGGGTTAGGGCAGGGGCCAAGGAGAAAGCCCTCGAGGAGGCCAGCTTGTGGCAGTTTTGCGATGCCCCTGGGATGCCCTTTGCAGCTGCCGTGTGCCCGGAGCCCTGGCCCTTTTAGTTTGCGGAAGCCTGACCCCTAGGCGTAACCCTAACCCTAACCCTAACCCTAACCCTAACCCTAGGCAGGGCAGCCAATCAGCCTAGGGTTAGGGCAGGGGCCAAGGAGAAAGCCCTCGAGGAGGCCAGCTTGTGGCAGTTTTGCGATGCCCCTGGGATGCCCTTTGCAGCTGCAGTGTGCCCGGAGCCCTGGGCCTTTTAGTTTGCGGAAGCCTGACCCCTAGGCGTAACCCTAACCCTAACCCTAGGCAGGGCAGCCAATCAGCCTAGGGTTAGGGCAGGGGCCAAGGAGAAAGCCCTCGAGGAGGCCAGCTTGTGGCAGTTTTGCAATGCCCCTGGGATGCCCTTTGCAGCTGCAGTGTGCCCGGAGCCCTGGCCCTTTTAGTTTGTGGAAGCCTGACCCCTAGGCGTAACCCTAACCCTAACCCTAACCCTAACCCTAGGCAGGGCAGCCAATCAGCCTAGTGTCAGGGCAGGGGCCAAGGAGAAAGCCCTCGAGGAGGCCAGCTTGTGGCAGTTTTGCGATGCCCCTGGGATGCCCTTTGCAGCTGCAGTGTGCCAGGAGCCCTGTGCCTTTTAGTTTGCGGAAGCCTGACCCCTAGGCGTAACCCTGACCCTAACCCTAGGCAGGGCAGCCAATCAGCCTAGGGTTAGGGCAGGGGCCAAGGAGAAAGCCCTCGAGGAGGCCAGCTTGTGGCAGTTTTGCGATGCCCCTGGGATGCCCTTTGCAGCTGCAGTGTGCCCGGAGCCCTGGCCCTTTTAGTTTGCGGAAGCCTGACCCCTAGGCGTAACCCTAACCCTAACCCTAACCCTAACCCTAACCCTAGGCAGGGCAGCCAATCAGCCTAGGGTTAGGGCAGGGGCCAAGGAGAAAGCCCTCGAGGAGGCCAGCTTGTGGCAGTTTTGCGATGCCCGTGGGATGCCCTTTGCAGCTGCAGTGTGCCCGGAGCCCTGGCCCTTTTAGTTTGCGGAAGCCTGACCCCTAGGCGTAACCCTAACCCTAACCCTAACCCTAGGCAGGGCATCCAATCAGCCTAGGGTTAGGGCAGGGGCCAAGGAGAAAGCCCTCGAGGAGGCCAGCTTGTGGCAGTTTTGCGATGCCCCTGGGATGCCCTTTGCAGCTGCAGTGTGCCCGGAGCCCTGGCCCTTTTAGTTTGCGGAAGCCTGACCCCTAGGCGTAACCCTAACCCTAACCCTAACCCTAGGCAGGGCAGCCAATCAGCCTAGGGTTAGGGCTGGGGCCAAGGAGAAAGCCCTCGAAAAGGCCAGCTTGTGGCAGTTTTGCGATGCCCCTGGGATGCCCTTTGCAGCTGCAGTGTGCCCGGAGCCCTGGCCCTTTTAGTTTGCGGAAGCCTGACCCCTAGGCGTAACCCTAACCCTAACCCTAGGCAGGGCAGCCAATCAGCCTAGGGTTAGGGCAGGGGCCAAGGAGAAAGCCCTCGAGGAGGCCAGCTTGTGGCAGTTTTGCGATGCCCCTGGGATGCCCTTTGCAGCTGCAGTGTGCCCGGAGCCCTGGGCCTTTTAGTTTGCGGAAGCCTGACCCCTAGGCGTAACCCTAACCCTAACCCCAACCCTAACCCTAACCCTAGGCAGGGCAGCCAATCAGCCTAGGGTTAGGGCAGGGGCCAAGGAGAAAGCCCTCGAGGAGGCCAGCTTGTGGCAGTTTTGCGATGCCCCTGGGATGCCCTTTGCAGCTGCAGTGTGCCCGGAGCCCTGGCCCTTTTAGTTTGCGGAAGCCTGACCCCTAGGCGTAACCCTAACCCTAACCCTAGGCAGGGCAGCCAATCAGCCTAGGGTTAGGGCAGGGGCCAAAGAGAAAGCCCTCGAGGAGGCCAGCTTGTGGCAGTTTTGCGATGCCCCTGGGATGCCCTTTGCAGCTGCAGTGTGCCCAGAGCCCTGGCCCTTTTAGTTTGCGGAAGCCTGACCCCTAGGCGTAACCCTAACCCTAACCCTAGGCAGGGCAGCCAATCAGCCTAGGGTTAGGGCAGGGGCCAAGGAGAAAGCCCTCGAGGAGGCCAGCTTGTGGCAGTTTTGCGATGCCCCTGGGATGCCTTTTGCAGCTGCTGTGTGCCCGGAGCCCTGGCCCTTTTAGTTTGCGGAAGCCTGACCCCTAGGCGTAACCCTAACCCTAACCCTAACCCTAGGCAGGGCAGCCAATCAGCCTAGGGTTAGGGCAGGGGCCAAGGAGAAAGCCCTCGAGGAGGCCAGCTTGTGGCAGTTTTGCGATGCCCCTGGGATGCCCTTTGCAGCTGCAGTGTGCCCGGAGCCCTGGCCCTTTTAGTTTGCGGAAGCCTGACCCCTAGGCGTAACCCTAACCCTAACACTAACCCTAACCCTAACCCTAACCCTAACCCTAACCCTAGGCAGGGCAGCCAATCAGCCTAGGGTTAGGGCAGGGGCCAAGGAGAAAGCCCTCGAGGAGGCCAGCTTGTGGCAGTTTTGCGATGCCCCTGGGATGCCCTTTGCAGCTGCAGTGTGCCCGGAGCCCTGGGCCTTTTAGTTTGCGGAAGCCTGATCCCTAGGCGTAACCCTAACCCTAACCCTAACCCTAGGCAGGGCAGCCAATCAGCCTAGGGTTAGGGCAGGGGCCAAGGAGAAAGCCCTCGAGGAGGCCAGCTTGTGGCAGTTTTGCGATGCCCCTGGGATGCCCTTTGCAGCTGCAGTGTGCCCGGAGCCCTGGCCCTTTTAGTTTGCGGAAGCCTGACCCCTAGGCGTAACCCTAACCCTAACCCTAACCCTAACGCTAGGCAGGGCAGCCAATCAGCCTAGGGTTAGGGCAGGGGCCAAGGAGAAAGCCCTCGAGGAGGCCAGCTTGTGGCAGTTTTGCGATGCCCCTGGGATGCCCTTTGCAGCTGCAGTGTGCCCGGAGCCCTGGCCCTTTTAGTTTGCAGAAGCCTGACCCCTAGGCGTAACCCTAAATCAGCCTAGGGTTAGGGCAGGGGCCAAGGAGAAAGCCCTCGAGGAGGCCAGCTTGTGGCAGTTTTGCGATGCCCCTGGGATGCCCTTTGCAGCTGCCGTGTGCCCGGAGCCCTGGCCCTTTTAGTTTGCGGAAGCCTGACCCCTAGGCGTAACCCTAACCCTAACCCTAACCCAAACCCTAACCCTAGGCAGGGCAGCCAATCAGCCTAGGGTTAGGGCCGGGGGCTAAGGAGAAAGCCCTCGAGGAGGCCAGCTTGTGGCAGTTTTGTGATGCCCCTGGGATGCCCTTTGCAGCTGCAGTGTGCCCGGAGCCCTGGCCCTTTTAGTTTGCATAAGCCTGACCCCTAGGCGTAACCCTATCCCTAACCCCAACCCTAACCCTAACCCTAGGCAGGGCAGCCAATCAGCCTAGGGTTAGGGCAGGGGCCAAGGAGAAAGCCCTCGAGGAGGCCAGCTTGTGGCAGTTTTGCGATGCCCCTGGGATGCCCTTTGCAGCTGCAGTGTGCCCGGAGCCCTGGCCCTTTAGTTTGCGGAAGCCTGACCCCTAGGCCCCAATCAGCCTAGGGTTAGGGCAGGGGCCAAAGAGAAAGCCCTCGAGGAGGCCAGCTTGTGGCAGTTTTGCGATGCCCCTGGGATGCCCTTTGCAGCTGCAGTGTGCCCGGAGCCCTGGCCCTTTTAGTTTGCGGAAGCCTGACCCCTAGGCGTAACCCTAACCCTAACCCTAGGCAGGGCAGCCAATCAGCCTAGGGTTAGGGCAGGGGCCAAGGAGAAAGCCCTCGAGGAGGCCAGCTTGTGGCAGTTTTGCGATGCCCCTGGGATGCCCTTTGCAGCTGCCGTGTGCCCGGAGCCCTGGCCCCTTTAGTTTGCGGAAGCCTGACCCCTAGGCGTAACCCTAACCCTAACCCTAACCCTAACCCTAACCCTAGGCAGGGCAGCCAATCAGCCTAGGGTTAGGGCAGGGGCCAAGGAGAAAGCCCTCGAGGAGGCCAGCTTGTGGCAGTTTTGCGATGCCCCTGGGATGCCCTTTGCAGCTGCAGTGTGCCCGGAGCCCTGGCCCTTTTAGTTTGCGGAAGCCTGACCCCTAGGCGTAACCCTAACCCTAACCCTAACCCTAACCCTAGGCAGGGCAGCCAATCAGCCTAGGGTTAGGGCAGGGGCCAAGGAGAAAGCCCTCGAGGAGGCCAGCTTGTGGCAGTTTTGCGATGCCCCTGGGATGCCCTTTGCAGCTGCAGTGTGCCCGGAGCCCTGGGCCTTTTAGTTTGCGGAAGCCTGACCCCTAGGCGTAACCCTAACCCTGACCCTAACCCTAGGCACGGCAGCCAATCAGCCTAGGGTTAGGGCAGGGGCCAAGGAGAAAGCCCTCGAGGAGGCCAGCTTGTGGCAGTTTTGCGATGCCCCTGGGATGCCCTTTGCAGCTGCAGTGTGCCCGGAGCCCTGGCCCTTTTAGTTTGCGGAAGCCTGACCCCTAGGCGTAACCCTAACCCTAACCCTAGGCAGGGCAGCCAATCAGCCTAGGGTTAGGGCAGGGGTTGAGGAGAAAGCCCTCGAGGAGGCCAGCTTGTGGCAGTTTTGCAATGCCCCTGGGATGCCCTTTGCAGCTGCAGTGTGCCCGGAGCCCTGGCCCTTTTAGTTTGCGGAAGCCTGACCCCTAGGCGTAACCCTAACCCTAACCCTAACACTAGGCAGGGCAGCCAATCAGCCTAGGGTTAGGGCAGGGGCCAAGGAGAAAGCCCTCGAGGAGGCCAGCTTGTGGCAGTTTTGCGATGCCCCTGGGATGCCCTTTGCAGCTGCAGTGTGCCCGGAGCCCTGGCCCTTTTAGTTTGTGGAAGCCTGACCCCTAGGCGTAACCCTAACCCTAACCCTAACCCTAACCCTAACCCTAACCCTAACGCTAACCCTAACCCTAACCCTAGGCAGGGCAGCCAATCAGCCTAGGGTTAGGGCAGGGGCCAAGGAGAAAGCCCTCGAGGAGGCCAGCTTGTGGCAGTTTTGCGATGCCCGTGGGATGCCCTTTGCAGCTGCAGTGTGCCCGGAGCCCTGGGCCTTTTAGTTTGCGGAAGCCTGACCCCTAGGCGTAACCCTAACCCTAACCCTAACCCTAGGCAGGGCATCCAATCAGCCTAGGGTTAGGGCAGGGGCCAAGGAGAAAGCCCTCGAGGAGGCCAGCTTGTGGCAGTTTTGCGATGCCCCTGGGATGCCCTTTGCAGCTGCAGTGTGCCCGGAGCCCTGGCCCTTTTAGTTTGCGGAAGCCTGACCCCTAGGCGTAACCCTAACCCTAACCCTAGGCAGGGCAGCCAATCAGCCTAGGGTTAGGGCTGGGGCCAAGGAGAAAGCCCTCGAGGAGGCCAGCTTGTGGCAGTTTTGCGATGCCCCTGGGATGCCCTTTGCAGCTGCAGTGTGCCCGGAGCCCTGGCCCTTTTAGTTTGCGGAAGCCTGACCCCTAGGCGTAACCCTAACCCTAACCCTAGGCTGGGCAGCCAATCAGCCTAGGGTTAGGGCAGGGGCCAAGGAGAAAGCCCTCGAGGAGGCCAGCTTGTGGCAGTTTTGCGATGCCCCTGGGATGCAGCTGCCGTGTGCCCGGAGCCCTGGCCCTTTTAGTTTGCGGAAGCCTGACCCCTAGGCGTAACCCTAACCCTAACCCTAACCCTAACCCTAACCCTAGGCAGGGCAGCCAATCAGCCTAGGGTTAGGGCAGGGGCCAAGGAGAAAGCCCTCGAGGAGGCCAGCTTGTGGCAGTTTTGCGATGCCCCTGGGATGCCCTTTGCAGCTGCAGTGTTCCCAGAGCCCTGGCCCTTTTAGTTTGCGGAAGCCTGACCCCTAGGCGTAACCCTAACCCTAACCCTAGGCAGGGCAGCCAATCAGCCTAGGGTTAGGGCAGGGGCCAAGGAGAAAGCCCTCGAGGAGGCCAGCTTGTGGCAGTTTTGCGATGCCCCTGGGATGCCCTTTGCAGCTGCCGTGTGCCCGGAGCCCTGGCCCCTTTAGTTTGCGGAAGCCTGACCCCTAGGCGTAACCCTAACCCTAACCCTAACCCTAACCCTAGGCAGGGCAGCCAATCAGCCTAGGGTTAGGGCAGGGGCCAAGGAGAAAGCCCTCGAGGAGGCCAGCTTGTGGCAGTTTTGCGATGCCCCTGGGATGCCCTTTGCAGCTGCAGTGTGCCCGGAGCCCTGGGCCTTTTAGTTTGCGGAAGCCTGACCCCTAGGCGTAACCCTAACCCTAACCCTAACCCTAACCCTAGGCAGGGCAGCCAATCAGCCTAGGGTTAGGGCAGGGGCCAAGGAGAAAGCCCTCGAGGAGGCCAGCTTGTGGCAGTTTTGCGATGCCCCTGGGATGCCCTTTGCAGCTGCTGTGTGCCCGGAGCCCTGGGCCTTTTAGTTTGCGGAAGCCTGACCCCTAGGCGTAACCCTAACCCTAACCCTAGGCAGGGCAGCCAATCAGCCTAGGGTTAGGGCAGGGGCCAAGGAGAAAGCCCTCGAGGAGGCCAGCTTGTGGCAGTTTTGCGATGCCCCTGGGATGCCCTTTGCAGCTGCAGTGTGCCCGGAGCCCTGGCCCTTTTAGTTTGCGGAAGCCTGACCCCTAGGCGTAACCCTAACCCTAACCCTAGGCAGGGCAGCCAATCAGCCTAGGGTTAGGGCAGGGGTTGAGGAGAAAGCCCTCGAGGAGGCCAGCTTGTGGCAGTTTTGCAATGCCCCTGGGATGCCCTTTGCAGCTGCAGTGTGCCCGGAGCCCTGGCCCTTTTAGTTTGCGGAAGCCTGACCCCTAGGCGTAACCCTAACCCTAACCCTAACACTAGGCAGGGCAGCCAATCAGCCTAGCGTTAGGGCAGGGGCCAAGGAGAAAGCCCTCGAGGAGGCCAGCTTGTGGCAGTTTTGCGATGCCCCTGGGATGCCCTTTGCAGCTGCAGTGTGCCCGGAGCCCTGGCCCTTTTAGTTTGTGGAAGCCTGACCCCTAGGCGTAACCCTAACCCTAACCCTAACCCTAACCCTAACCCTAACCCTAACGCTAACCCTAACCCTAACCCTAGGCAGGGCAGCCAATCAGCCTAGGGTTAGGGCAGGGGCCAAGGAGAAAGCCCTCGAGGAGGCCAGCTTGTGGCAGTTTTGCGATGCCCGTGGGATGCCCTTTGCAGCTGCAGTGTGCCCGGAGCCCTGGGCCTTTTAGTTTGCGGAAGCCTGACCCCTAGGCGTAACCCTAACCCTAACCCTAACCCTAGGCAGGGCATCCAATCAGCCTAGGGTTAGGGCAGGGGCCAAGGAGAAAGCCCTCGAGGAGGCCAGCTTGTGGCAGTTTTGCGATGCCCCTGGGATGCCCTTTGCAGCTGCAGTGTGCCCGGAGCCCTGGCCCTTTTAGTTTGCGGAAGCCTGACCCCTAGGCGTAACCCTAACCCTAACCCTAGGCAGGGCAGCCAATCAGCCTAGGGTTAGGGCTGGGGCCAAGGAGAAAGCCCTCGAGGAGGCCAGCTTGTGGCAGTTTTGCGATGCCCCTGGGATGCCCTTTGCAGCTGCAGTGTGCCCGGAGCCCTGGCCCTTTTAGTTTGCGGAAGCCTGACCCCTAGGCGTAACCCTAACCCTAACCCTAGGCTGGGCAGCCAATCAGCCTAGGGTTAGGGCAGGGGCCAAGGAGAAAGCCCTCGAGGAGGCCAGCTTGTGGCAGTTTTGCGATGCCCCTGGGATGCAGCTGCCGTGTGCCCGGAGCCCTGGCCCTTTTAGTTTGCGGAAGCCTGACCCCTAGGCGTAACCCTAACCCTAACCCTAGGCAGGGCAGCCAATCAGCCTAGGGTTAGGGCAGGGGCCAAGGAGAAAGCCCTCGAGGAGGCCAGCTTGTGGCAGTTTTGCGATGCCCCTGGGATGCCCTTTGCAGCTGCAGTGTGCCCGGAGCCCTGGCCCTTTTAGTTTGCGAAAGCCTGAACCCTAGGCGTAACCCTAACCCTAACCCTAACCCTAACCCTAACCCTAACCCTAGGCAGGGCAGCCAATCAGCCTAGGGTTAGGGCAGGGGCCAAGGAGAAAGCCCTCGAGGAGGCCAGCTTGTGGCAGTTTTGCGATGCCCCTGGGATGCCCTTTGCAGCTGCTGTGTGCCCGGAGCCCTGGGCCTTTTAGTTTGCGGAAGCCTGACCCCTAGGCGTAACCCTAACCCTAACCCTAGGCAGGGCAGCCAATCAGCCTAGGGTTAGGGCAGGGGCCAAGGAGAAAGCCCTCGAGGAGGCCAGCTTGTGGCAGTTTTGCGATGCCCCTGGGATGCCCTTTGCAGCTGCAGTGTGCCCGGAGCCCTGGCCCTTTTAGTTTGCGGAAGCCTGACCCCTAGGCGTAACCCTAACCCTAACCCTAGGCAGGGCAGCCAATCAGCCTAGGGTTAGGGCAGGGGTTGAGGAGAAAGCCCTCGAGGAGGCCAGCTTGTGGCAGTTTTGCAATGCCCCTGGGATGCCCTTTGCAGCTGCAGTGTGCCCGGAGCCCTGGCCCTTTTAGTTTGCGGAAGCCTGACCCCTAGGCGTAACCCTAACCCTAACCCTAACACTAGGCAGGGCAGCCAATCAGCCTAGGGTTAGGGCAGGGGCCAAGGAGAAAGCCCTCGAGGAGGCCAGCTTGTGGCAGTTTTGCGATGCCCCTGGGATGCCCTTTGCAGCTGCAGTGTTCCCGGAGCCCTGGCCCTTTTAGTTTGCGGAAGCCTGACCCCTAGGCGTAACCCTAACCCTAACCCTAGGCAGGGCAGCCAATCAGCCTAGGGTTAGGGCAGGGGCCAAGGAGAAAGCCCTCGAGGAGGCCAGCTTGTGGCAGTTTTGCGATGCCCCTGGGATGCCCTTTGCAGCTGCAGTGTGCCCGGAGCCCTGGCCCTTTTAGTTTGCGAAAGCCTGAACCCTAGGCGTAACCCTAACCCTAACCCTAACCCTAACCCTAACCCTAACCCTAGGCAGGGCAGCCAATCAGCCTAGGGTTAGGGCAGGGGCCAAGGAGAAAGCCCTCGAGGAGGCCAGCTTGTGGCAGTTTTGCGATGCCCCTGGGATGCCCTTTGCAGCTGCTGTGTGCCCGGAGCCCTGGGCCTTTTAGTTTGCGGAAGCCTGACCCCTAGGCGTAACCCTAACCCTAACCCTAGGCAGGGCAGCCAATCAGCCTAGGGTTAGGGCAGGGGCCAAGGAGAAAGCCCTCGAGGAGGCCAGCTTGTGGCAGTATTGCGATGCCCTTAGGGATGCCCTTTGCAGCTGCAGTGTGCCCGGAGCCCTGGCCCTTTTAGTTTGCGGAAGCCTGACCCCTAGGCGTAACCCTAACCCTAACCCTAACCCTAACCCTAACCCTAGGCAGGGCAGCCAATCAGCCTACGGTTAGGGCAGGGGCCAAGGAGAAAGCCCTCGAGGTGGCCAGCTTGTGGCTGTTTTGCGATGCCCCTGGGATGCCCTTTGCAGCTGCAGTGTGCTCGGAGCCCTGGGCCTTTTAGTTTGCGGAAGCCTGACCCCTAGGCGTAACCCTAACCCTAACCCTAACCCTAACCCTAGGCAGGGCAGCCAATCAGCCTAGGGTTAGGGCAGGGGCCAAGGAGAAAGCCCTCGAGGAGGCCAGCTTGTGGCAGTTTTGCAATGCCCCTGGGATGCCCTTTGCAGCTGCAGTGTGCCCGGAGCCCTGGCCCTTTTAGTTTGCGGAAGCCTGACCCCTAGGCGTAACCCTAACCCTAACCCTAACCCTAGGCAGGGCAGCCAATCAGCCTAGGGTTAGGGCAGGGGCCAAGGAGAAAGCCCTCGAGGAGGCCAGCTTGTGGCAGTTTTGCGATGCCCCTGGGATGCCCTTTGCAGCTGCCGTGTGCCCGGAGCCCTGGCCCTTTTAGTTTGCGGAAGCCTGACCCCTAGGCGTAAATCTAACCCTAACCCTAACCCTAACCCTAACCCTAGGCAGGGCAGCCAATCAGCCTAGGGTTAGGGCAGGGGCCAAGGAGAAAGCCCTCGAGGAGGCCAGCTTGTGGCAGTTTTGCGATGCCCCTGGGATGCCCTTTGCAGCTGCAGTGTTCCCGGAGCCCTGGCCCTTTTAGTTTGCGGAAGCCTGACCCCTAGGCGTAACCCTAACCCTAACCCTAACCCTAGGCAGGGCAGCCAATCAGCCTAGGGTTAGGGCAGGGGCCAAGGAGAAAGCCCTCGAGGAGGCCAGCTTGTGGCAGTTTTGCGATGCCCCTGGGATGCCCTTTGCAGCTGCAGTGTGCCCGGAGCCCTGGCACTTTTAGTTTGCGGAAGCCTGACCCCTAGACGTAACCCTAACCCTAACCCTAGGCAGGGCAGCCAATCAGCCTAGGGTTAGGGCAGGGGCCAAGGAGAAAGCCCTCGAGGAGGCCAGCTTGTGGCAGTTTTGCGATGCCCCTGGGATGCCCTTTGCAGCTGCAGTGTGCCCGGAGCCCTGGGCCTTTTAGTTTGCGGAAGCCTGACCCCTAGGCGTAACCCTAACCCTAACCCTAACCCTAACCCTAGGCAGGGCAGCCAATCAGCCTAGGGTCAGGGCAGGGGCCAAGGAGAAAGCCCTCGAGGAGGCCAGCTTGTGGCAGTTTTGCGATGCCCCTGGGATGCCCTTTGCAGCTGCAGTGTGCCAGGAGCCCTGGGCCTTTTAGTTTGCGGAAGCCTGACCCCTAGGCGTAACCCTGACCCTAACCCTAGGCAGGGCAGCCAATCAGCCTAGGGTTAGGGCAGGGGCCAAGGAGAAAGCCCTCGAGGAGGCCAGCTTGTGGCAGTTTTGCGATGCCCCTGGGATGCCCTTTGCAGCTGCAGTGTGCCCGGAGCCCTGGCCCTTTTAGTTTGCGGAAGCCTGACCCCTAGGCGTAACGCTAACCCTATCCCTAACCCTGACCCTAACCCTAACCCTAACCCTAGGCAGGGCAGCCAATCAGCCTAGGGTTAGGGCAGGGGCCAAGGAGAAAGCCCTCGAGGAGGCCAGCTTGTGGCTGTTTTGCGATGCCCCTGGGATGCCCTTTGCAGCTGCAGTGTGCTCGGAGCCCTGGGCCTTTTAGTTTGCGGAAGCCTGACCCCTAGGCGTAACCCTAACCCTAACCCTAACCCTAACCCTAGGCAGGGCAGCCAATCAGCCTAGGGTTAGGGCAGGGGCCAAGGAGAAAGCCCTCGAGGAGGCCAGCTTGTGGCAGTTTTGCGATGCCCCTGGGATGCCCTTTGCAGCTGCAGTGTGCCCGGAGCCCTGGGCCTTTTAGTTTGCGGAAGCCTGACCCCTAGGCGTAACCCTAACCCTAACCCTAACCCTAGGCAGGGCAGCCAATCAGCCTAGGGTTAGG